>NW_028245688.1:0-185215 GCF_964263255.1 Lissotriton vulgaris
AGTGTTTTGTGACTGTGAATGTGTTCGCAAACCATTCACATTTTACGACTAACTTCAAGTTGTTATTAACCCATTCGCAAATGGCCAATATGTTTTATATTTATATATATATATATATATATATATATTAATGAATATATATTTATATAAGTAATCTATTGGCGGTCGCCAGTAGATAGTTATAGGTAGGACCTAGTTTCGATAGGAAAAGCGTTTTTTCTTTTCTCAAAAACTTCGGCGCCGGTTGACGGATCTTCGTGGAATTTTTAAAACTTGCGGCTCCCTCTGGTCAGCTGCTATCCTGTAAGTTGGGGTGATTCACGAAACGAAGGCCGAGGAAAAAGGGGGGTCCAAAACATATTTTCCCCATGTTATTTTTTATTGGAAACTTTAGACACAGCTACAGTCCAAACTGTTGAACGGAATTTCACCAAATTTGGCAAAAAGGAAGCCCTTGTTTCAGAAGGAACTCTTTTTATTAAATGGGGTAAATACGTTCAGTAGTTTCTGAGAAATTTTTTAAAAAGTGGTCAGAAAATTAATTTCCCATTGGAAACTTTAGACACGGCGACAGCTTGAACTGCTGAATGTAATTACACCAAATTTGTGCTTGGTTCAGAAAGCCCTCTTTCCCTTAAATAGTGTAAATCCATTCAGTAGTTGCTGCGGAAATCCAAAAATAAAAGTTTTGATATCTAGAGGCGCGGTGGTTCCGCGGACCCTCCCGACCACGAGCTTTATTCTAATTGGCTGTCAACACTCCAAACCAGGAAGTGTTGGCAACCATCTTGTAGAACCGAGTCACAAGAAAAGAGAAAAACACCCTGACCCCCTAGGCCTGCTCAGGGGGTCCCACAAGGAACCCCAGGGCCCCAAAAAAGCATTAAAAAAAGAATTTGGTCAACTTTGCGTTGTGTGCGTGAATCAGGCAGCGCTTTGTTGTATTGAAGCCCCCAGGTGGGCTAGGTCCCGTGGGCATTGTAAAGTAACCCTTAGCATAGGACTACGCTACGCTTGCAGAGCATGCGTAATTTGCGCTACAACAAACTATGTGAATTGCACATAGAACAGTGCAAAAAGCGTAGCGTCGCGGGCATTTTTAGCTTGCTCGCGGTCCTCAAAGTCAAGTTGGCGACTGCAAGCAAACATAATAAACATCCCGGTGGGGCTTTTTCCTCATTCACGATCAGCAACATCAAATTGTTGATCGCGAGCATGGAAAATAAACATACCGGCGAGATTCTCAACGCGAGGGTCATGTTTCCCATTGCGAGTGGTCGCGTATGCTCGCAACCGCTCGTGATGAGAAATTACCAGTCCGCGTTGAGAAAGCTGCAAGTTGAGTACAAATCTACTTGAGCGGCAGAAAATGACCGATTGCACTGTGCAAGATGCTGTTTGCAATGATTGCACAGTGCGGACAAGCATCCGGCACTGTGCAATCAGTGCAAACAGCATTTTTCCTACATAAATACGCAGTACGCGTAGCTTGAGTAGTGCGAAATGCACTTTGTGTAACTACTCGTAGTGCTACTATGCAAATTACCCCCAGGGTTATGAAAAGAATGTATGGGGGGCCCCAATCCCCCCCACACTGCCCCAGGGACGGCCACCAATATATATATTAATCACTAAAAATACTAGGGAAGAAAAGGTTCAAGAGACTTTATGGTTAGGTGAAAATATCAGTTAAAAAATACCATTTTGAATGAACAAAACCATCGATATTCTTCAGTTATAGTTATCTCAAGTAACTATAACTCGTGCCCTAAAGTCACTATAAATCGTGCCACCTCAATGCACACCGTTGTCATCAGTGATGTCATTTCAGATGTTATAGTAATGTTATCAATAATATCATATAAAATGTCACAAGGGCTGTAATATATGAGATAGTTAGCAATGCATGGTGAGGGTGTGAGATATAGTTACTTTAGGATACAAGTTAAAGTTAGTAGAGAAAACTATAACTGGTGAATTTCTTAGGTGTTTTTAATGAGTAGTAGAACATAAAGTAAGATGTCCATCTTCGTGCATGATTAGGGCTGTGTGCAGGGTCTGGCTAGTGTCCATGCTCCATCTCCAAATCCCTACAGGCGCACACCGCTATGTGGTAATAATCAAAAGGGTATCATTTTATGAGAGGCAAACCTATGGACTTTGCCGAAGGGTCAGAACATCAAAATGTAAAAAGCTGGCTATTGGGTTTATCAAAGAATCAGCAGACCACAATATATATAGCAGGCCTACTGTCTTTGTCAAAAAGCTACCTCAATCAATTTTTAATTGAAGCGATTAACATAAAATATTTTAAATAAAGCTATATATAAAACAATCAACTTGTGTTTTTGTCTTTTCTTAACATTTTTCAAGTCACAAAGAGCAGCTATAGAATTAACCTCAAGGGGGCCCTGCGCACCAGCTGAAGAGCATACAGCTTCAGCTGCAAGTGCTTTAAGAAATATGCTATACTCTGCAGGTGTCATGGATTCAATGCTGTAGGAGAATTACTGCAGTATTTTAAAGTTGCAGGGGGCTGCTGCACTCCCTATAGCCCCAACAACATAAAATTAAATGGTTGGTGGTGCCTCTGACCCTTCTAGGGGCACCACCAGGAATAAAAACTATTAGTGAAAAAAGCCTTTAGACACTATGGGCACTCCTTCTATGGAACAGTGAATAATAAATGTGAGGCTCCAGTTGCTCATTTATTATTCATTGTTTTCAACTTTTTTTTTAAAGTGGGTGCCTCACTACCCACCCGGGACACCCACAAAATGCCCAACACATATAGTTCCCTTCCTGAGGCCTCTATTGGCCCTGGAGATCCCATGCCCCGGGGCCAGCCTTTATTTATTTATTTTTGAACGGGGGTATTGAGAATAAAGAAAAAGCTGGATGGCTGATTTTTGATTTTATGTATTCATGGATAAAAGGCCGGTGTCATAGATGAAAAGGCAGTTATAGTTTATACCGTTATTTATTTTTATGTTTACTGTGATGAATTTCCTACGGAAGGACTTTTTATGATGTTTTATTATCATTTTTAGGTATTTTTTATTTTGTTTACTAGCCGAATAAAGTTTTTGTTGACTTGAACCTGATGGAAAGGAATTAAGACATTTTCAATCTCAGCTTTTTTTCAACAGTTTAGACTCTCTAAAATTGAAATATTTTTCTCTGATGTACTTTGACTGTGCATTTCTGCAACTTTATGAAAAGAAATTAAACTGTCTTCTAAATAGTATATATAAATTTGTAATGACAACTTTTTGCAAATTCATACTGTTGCCCTGAACACAGCAATTTTTTTTTTTTTTTTTGCTGATTGGTTCTGGTGTTAACTGACTCTGTCTGTCCCTGCATCTGCCTAATAGGGCAGGGAGATTAAGACTACCCTTAGGTCCCTAGTATATAATAGGACAAGAAGACACTGCACGCCCAGTGGTTGTTCTAGTGGAGTGATGTGGCTCTAAGGCAGTATGCAAATGTTATAGGGTGCACTTATGTGTAAGCGCGGTGCAAAAGGGTAGGGAGAACCACCACTCTCTCTATATTGTGGTAAACCACAGACAAAGAATTCCAAGTTCCCCTGCACATGCTAGTGGTACAAATAATTAAGTTAGTACAGTAATGAGTGTAGGAAAGAAAAACACCGTTCATCCACTGCTTTGTGTGGTTCCAGGATTTATTGTCCTTTATTGTCCTTTTGTGTGTTCCTTGGTACAGATTCTAAGCCTAGTCTATGACTCTGTACCAAGGAACACACAACAAGGACAATACATCCTGGAACCACACAGAGCAGTGGATGAACAGTGTTTTTCTTTCTTACACTTATTACTGTACTAACTTAATTCTATGTACCACTAACGTGTGCAGGGGACCTTGGAGTTCTATAATAGGACATGGCAGTCTGCACTGCGGAAGGATGACTGCAGTTTAATAGCAGCCCTGTGTACAGGACTGCTGTTAAAATGCAAACTTGACTTTGGTGTTTGGAGCACTCACAAATGTATAAAGTATAATGATTTGGCAATTAAAGTACCCCCAGGGTCTCCCCTGGGTCTCCCAGTGATATTGGGCCAGGCAGTTATAAGCAGTAACCCTATTAAATAAGTTTTATATGCCTTGGGTTTATGAAATTGAAATTGCATAGTTCACTTCCCACATTGTTGTAAAGTGCTTCCCAAAATCGACTTCTGTGCCAGGAGCACTGTGGAGTGAGGATCTGCAATATTTGTACATATTCAGAAACCCTAAGGGCTCTCCTAGGTATTCGAGAGATGGGGAGTCCTGTTGATATAAACAGGGTCCTTATAAAAGATGTTTACAGGCCCTGGTTTTGGAGAGATTGGCCAGTTCATGTTGCCCATTGCAGATTCCCAGCCACATAGGTTAACATGGCAAGAATTTATTAACTGATAATTCCCACCAGGAAAACTTGCAAAAATGTTTATCAAAGATTCACTAGAATGGTATTGATAATTCTAGCAATATGCAATTGTTGAATTTATCCTGAAATGTACAGTAGAGAAGTTATAAGGCTTTCTGTCTGTAAGCCAAAATTCAGCCTTCCAGTGATCTGTCCTGATTAATCAACGTTAAGTGGATTAGCCGGGCTGCTTTGATGAGGTGATAAGTAGCCCCTGGAGTGAAAGATTCACTCTGGGGGGAGAGGTTTTTGCTACAGGGGAATGTCAGAGCAGGAGGAGGGCTTGCAAACAATAATCTTCAATAGAAGAAGGAGACAGGTAGGAGAAGCCAGTTTCATTTATACCACTAGTCTTTGAACCCGGCCAGATGGTAGGCTTAAGGAAGGAATATGTGGTTGTCAGGGGGAGAGAGAATATGGAGAAGAGCCATCCTGGAGGGTGGTTTAGCCAGCTCTTGCCCCTCTGCTGGAACTTCAGCCATTTTGAATTTTGGAGAAATAGTGCTTTCTAGGAGGCTGTTGCTCCACACTTTGGAGGAAATGGTCATGTTCTGTGGTGTTGTTCTGCACCTCATTGGACAGGAGTACCCTCCTGTTTGACCCCAGAATACACTGAATAAGTATCTGAGAGTGGCAGTGCCTCTCAGATCTGCTGCTGGAAACTAAAGGAAGGAGGCTCCATGCTGGAAGTTTCATTTCCACCAAACATTCCCTGCACTCTGAGTGACTGTGCCTGCTGCACAATCTGGAACTACATCCCTCTGGAGCATACTTGCTTCAAAAGGACTAAAGAGTAGACTCCTTGGAAGAAGTAGACTCCCCGTACGCTACAGGTTAACAGAGCTTACTTGGTCCATCACCACCAAAAATTCCCATCATGGAGTACTACCAGTGGATTTGTAAGTAGGCGTGGGTGGAGAACTCTGCTCCGTGAGTATGTGGGGATTTCCTTACTGCATGCTCCATCTGCGAACGTGGAGTAGGAGGAAAACTCTGACTCCACGGCAGAGTGGAGTGGAGTTAGCCAGCACCCCCACCAAATTGGCCCACGTCTCCATGCCCCAAGTAAAATAATATTGACCAAAAATATTCCTCCAGACTGTGCATGCGCACGCGAGCATGGGCAATTCATGTAAGATGTCTGTCGATGAGGGAAGGCTGGGGACGCCACAATACAGGTAAGTGATTTTTTATTTCTTTAAAAGATGTTGTGACTAATATTTTATTAGGGGGGTGGAAGCGGGTGGTAGAGCAGAGCGAAGCAAAGCAGAGCGGAGCGGAGTTCCACAGAGTTTTTCCCCAACTCCATGGACCTCCACAAAGTTGCACTCTACCAGCTCCACCCAGGGTTATTTGTAAGGCTTTAGTCCAAGTGGATTGTGGAAATTGAAGTCCTAACCTTTCAAGGACAATCTGGGAGCTACCAGGCCCTTATTGTAAGTTTTAGACACTTTGAGACCCTCAAAGAAACTTCAGGAAGAGGTTCCAGAAGTTTGAAGAAGTTTGAAGCAATTTTGGAAAAAAGTCCTGTAAGTGGGCTGACTCGACCAGGCCAACCAAGCTAGTGACCCTTAACCGCGAGCCAACCTGCTCTTCAGGTACATTCCGGAGGTCCAAATTCCAGAGTTTGACCGGGATCTGGTCAAAACCAAAGCCGGTGTACCCTCATCGGAACCAGCAGGGTGAAGAGTATTGAGGGACCCCTGGAGAAAAGCTCTGTAAAAGTTTCAAAGTATGAATGTAGAAAAGATGACTGTGGCCAACCGCGAGAGTGAAGCCGCCCACCTTCAACCGCAAGCCAGCCTTGATCTATGGTTTGTCCAACTGGAAAGGTGTGGAGGTCTGACTTCCACACGTTTGAGCAGGCGCTCGTCGCAAGGCAAGAGGGAGAATCCTTTCCAAATCTAAGCTGGCTGAGAGCTTCGAGGGTCCCTGGGAAGTAAAGTTCCTCAAGAGTTTCTAAGTAAGAAGCTGAAAACTTTGACATAGATCTACTGCAACAGGGTAGCTGCATATGGCTCTATCGTGGTTGGCCTGAAATTGTGACTGTGTCCCGGTCTAGCGCAACCAGATATCCCAATATGCGCTATATGTTTCCATGTGCTATATAGTGCTAAATTCCTATCACTGGTACCTTACATTGAAGTTTTTTTGTTTTGGTGTCATTTTAAAGAAAACAATATTTCCTATTTTATTAACCACTTTCATGCGTCGGGCGGCCCCCGGCCGTCTGACATCATGGTGGGAGTGTGCGTTGGAGTATTTACTGAATTGGTGTTTTTAAATGCTTTACATACTTGTCATTGAAGTTAAGCCTGACTGCTTGCAGACAAGCTACCAAGGGTTGAATATGGGAACAATTTTCTGAGACCTATTCTGAGCCTCATATTGTGTTAGAGGCAGTGGTCAGAGGTGGATGCGTATTTACCAGTACTAATAATCCACTTTCCAACATTCAAGTGGCAGTGTTGGAATGAGGACTTGTGTTTAAAAAGTACACATTTCAGTAAAGTAAATTAAGATTTTAAAAATCCTATAAACTGCCTTAAAAAAAATATTTGAGTGGCATCAGATCAAAACTCTAATATTAGTATAAAGTTTAACTTAGGTTAGGATTTTTTCTTAAGACCAAAACTTAAGACAAACTTAAGACAAAATCCTAACTTTACCACTCCTAAATGCCTTTTGTGAATACCGAAAGTCATAAACCTAGGATTTTTTCTCAGATTACTTTTGTGAATCGGGCCTTATGTCCCCACAACACGTTCTGGGCTCTTCCCTTCTGTGGCTACTTAGCCCACCCACATAAGATAGGTATTGTTTTTATTGGGAGACCTGAGGAAACACTGAGTGGTAGGAAATTTGTGTTGGCTGGTTATCCCACAACTTTTTGACACAGAAAGGTGAGAATATTTATTTTAGAGCAAAACTTGAGGTTTGCAGCAGATTCTGCAGAGGAATACATTGGGATATCCATACAAGCCATACCTCCCTGGATTTGCTCTGGGTGTCTTGGTTTCGAAAATTCCTGAGTTTGATAGGTTTTCTTAGATGGCCACCAAGCCCCGGACCAAAAACGCAGGTGACTCCCTTGAAAAACCAGGTTGTTTTTGTGATAGATAATTTTGATGTCTTCACAATACGTTTTTGGCCCTTCTCTGCCGCCGGTACTTGGTCCACCCACCGAGTGGTACCATTTTTTCAGGAGACTTAGGGGAACAGTGGGTCGTAGGAAATGTCTGTCAGCCACGTTATCTCGCATCTTTCTCACACAGAAGTGTGAGGAAATTTTGATTTTGTTTGTTCTAAATTTGGGGTTTGCAGGAGATTCTGGGCAGGAAATCTTTGGGGTATCCAGACAAGCCATATCTCCCTAGACTCCCCAGGGTGTCTACCTTTCAGAAATGTCTGGGTTTGGTAGTTTTTGCTTGATGGCTGCCGATCCCAGGGCCAAAAACACAGGTGACCCCTTGCAAAAAATCCACAACAAAGAAGGGACAAGAGATTATGCCTTCCCTCGTTCTCCCACAGAATCCAAATCTCACTTCACTTCACTGGAAAAACAGAAAGCAATTGAAATATACAGTGCAGGGGTTACCAAAGGAGGAAGAGAACCTCTTGGGGAATCCCAAAGGGTGGCAAATACTGCCCTCACCTACTTCATTTGTGGCATGCTTCAACATAGGGCCGCTACAACACCGTAACACAACCAACATCCAGGGAGAAGTGGAAATAAAAAAAGAAATCAGAATAAAGAAAAGGAAGAATTTCGAAGGTAGGGTTTCCTATTGCAGGGAAGAATCTAAAATTGTCTAAGTGGGTATCCAAGACCTTTATTATGGGTCCCACTTGCAGGATTAAGAAGTACATGTTAGTAGAGGTAAATGGGAAAAGTAACATCACCATTACCCTATCTGTTGTATCAACATGTTTCTGCCCTCGATTGCTACCCTGTAGGGTTGTTGGCATGCATCAGGATACAGATCCCTAAAAAATGTCTTATTAGTGGTCCCTCCTAGTCTAATCACAAACTGGTAGGGGACCAATCGGTGGCAATACTTGCCCTTTGCAGACGAACATGGTCTGCGTACCTACGGAGATAAAACAACATTCATGATGATATTTCCTCCGTATAATGCACCATATGTGCAATTACATCTTTCCACCTCTAGGGGCTATCACTTCAGTGACAATCCATGTTGAACCTTGTACACTTCATTGCAGTCCTAAGCGTCAGCTCCCAGCTGCAGAACAATGGTTCCAGCATTAGACAGGCTTTACACAACAAGGATAACCCTTGAATGGTTCTTTCCTTTAAGTCCCCCAGAGACTGAGGGTATGAACTTTCCATTTCATGCTGTGGGAGTCTGCGTTGCTCCTGCAGCTCCCCTCGCACCTTTTCCCACCAGCTGAGGGCAACCCCCTTCTCCGGGGGTCACCACGTGCCCAAACCAGCAACATTCGCATTGCCTTGCAAGGCATTTTGGGGCGCTTCATGCTCAGTCCATGCATATTAGAACAGCAGCACTCCTGTTGCTCCAGGGAGAGCCACGCTGCCATTGCCGGTGGCCTCACGCTTCATCTGCCCTTCGTTGAGGGCCCGGTACCACCCGGACCTCTTCCACATAGGTGAGGGGGGAGTTGCTCCTGCCAGTTCCCTGACTGGCCAGCACACTTGTGTGCTGCCACGGGAGCCGGCGCTTTCATTTTGGCCTACCCCCAGCACAGAGACTGCCGCTGGTGCGGCTGGCCCTTGGAGAGTGTGAAAGCACTTTCCCCTCATTCCTGCTGCTGCAAGGGAGTTATGTTATGTTATAAGGTTTTGTAGAGCACACAGCTGCCCCAACAAAGGGGCGTCCTGGCACTAAGCAACAGAAAGGAAAAAAGCTATTGACAAGAGGAAGGCCTATGTGGGAGGGAAGAGATGGGTCCTTAGGCCTTACAGAAAGCGAGGTAATTGTTAATGCTGCGGATGTGAAGCAGCAGTGTATTCCAGATTTTAGAAGCCAGTGTGCGGAAGGAATGCCCACCAGCCCGCACCCTCTTTACCCAGGGAACAACCGCCAGATAATGACCGATCGAATGGATCTGGGTGGTGGGAAGATATGATGACACCAGATTGGCCACAATACTAGGGTAAGAGAGATACAGAATTTTAAAATTGATGCACAGGGCCCTTAAAACTCAACAGGTCTGGCCACTGGCAGCCAATGTAGCCAATGGATGGCATTAGTGGTAGAGCAAGTTCTAGGAAGGCCAAGAAGAGTTATGGTATTTGTATTTACTGACCCTCTGCAATCTCAGAATCTTAGACTTGTTTGTTCCCAGGTAAATCGAGCTGGCATAATCCAATCTCGATAGGACGGAGACCTGAATGAGACCTGCCTGATGGGCAGATTGAAAAAGTGTAGCAGTGGTTTGAGCCCCCGCAATATGCCGAAACAAGTCCCTGCCACTTTCTTGGTTTGAACTTGGAAGCTAAGAGCCGAGTCCACCCAGACAACGAGGTTTTTCACCACCTGTGTGTGCGGCAGCACCACCTCCTCTACTCCCATCACACCGGGGCCCAGAGTTGAGGATCCTGGGCCACCAAGGCCACTTTTGACAGGGAGCGCAACAGCGCTCTCCAACTTCTGCCTTTTTTTCGTGGTCCCGGAGTTGGGGTCCCGGGTCCCAGGCCATTCTTTGCGGGGAGCACAACGGTGCTCTCCAGTGTCCATCTTCGTCAGGGCCTGGAGTTGGGGGTCCTGGGCCCCTGCATTTCTTTCCCAGGGAGACAACGGCGCTCCCCAGCTTTCTCTTCGTCAGGGGCCTATGGAGAGACTGGGCCCTGTAGGCACCTTTCGGGGGCACAATGGTGCTCCCTGGCCTATCAGTATTCTGGGGGACAGCCCCCAGGACCTGACCCCCCCTGGGGGCACATCCAAGACCAGTAGCAGAGCCCCACCCGATTCATCGTTGGTCTCCGCAAAAGGTAAAAGGCTGCTTATCTTCTAGGAGGCATATCTCGGCCCCCGTATGGCCAATTTGGACAATCTTGGCGTCTTCTTGCTCCTGGTTGCCAGCCCTAGTCACCCGGGGCACCCTGCACCACCTTCCCAGACTCCAGGAGGGGGGCTCGGCAAGGAGCTGTCTTCACTGTCTCCCTGCACCAGCCTTTCACCTGTCTCTCCTTCTGGGCCTCTCTTCTCCTTGCGCAATGACCCAGGATTCTCCCCACGAGCCCTGGGCTCCCTCAAAGGTACAGTCCAGAGTCATAGGAGAGTCAGGGGGTTCTTCCTTCCAACAGCCCTTGGTGCCAGGCTCCAGTACCAGTCTTCCTCATCCAGACCACACCCCAGCGAGAGCTCCTCTTCCTGTACAAGACCTTTTAAAAGAATTTGGAGGGAGATGTCAGGAAGGCACGTCTGCCCTATCCTGCAGCGACACATCAGCTCTCTGCCCCTGCTCCCTCTTTCCTGCACAGGCCTCTGGGATACTCCAAAAGGGAGTTGTCCAACAGTCTCATGCCACATGGTCTCTGAAAAGCCCCCTTGCTGCCTTCCGGCCAGAGCAGACCTAGTGCCTGGAACCGAGTGACAGCTGCTGATGGATAACCTGCTGCTTCACCCCCATCTCTCCCTCCTGGAGAGAAGACCTTTGCCCTTGGAATGCTTGCAGTGAAGGGCTAGACCTCTGATGCTACAGCTTGGGGAAGAAAGCAATTAATCTAGCCTGGCAGGGTGACACCCAGCCAAGCTGAGTCAGAGGAATGTGAAATTTTTGTATGACCCGTAAGCAGTGCCGATATGGCTTTGAAATCAGCAGAATACTTCTTTTTACACAATGTTCAGTGTACTTTGGTGCGTGTCTGGAATTTGTAGGCCCTAGGGAAGTGAATCTACCCCATGTGGTCCCTGTCTTCATAGGAGAGTAATGGAGTGTGTCTACAGTAAAAACAGTAAAGCACACTGACTTTCCCGTGCATGTGTCTCTCCACATTATAAATCCTATTCCATGTCACCACCCAACTCTGCTTAATTCCTTCCACACCACTGTATCTGTACCTGCTCCTGGGCAGCGCCAGGCAAGAATCTCCCCTGCGCAGCCCTTACACAGGTACACACTCATGTGCAGACATGTCTACATGTAACTAGTCAGGTGCCCCTTACCCTGGCTGCAGCGAGCGGCCGTCTCTCACCAGGCAGACACCGGTATAATCCACATGCTTATGAGGCTCTACCACTGTAAAAGCTCAAAAATTAAGTGTTCAAAAAGCGAAAAATGTGGGCGGCTCAGATGGTCAAAACCACCTTCTAACAGTCTCCCGTCTTGAAATACCGGGCAAAAGCTACTCATGGAGGCAATCCACTTTTCAATTAAGGGGATACCCCATTCGAATCAATCAAGGAATTCTCAATCTCTTAATAATATATATCCCAAGATAATAAAACATGCTCTTTCAACTTTGAAGTTCATAGGGTATCTTCGATGTAGAGAGACCACTCGTATAGCTCTTGTCCTAGTTGCTAGTTATTTAGGGCTAGAAATGTCAGAGCCCATATTACCCTGTGATTATTCCTCTCAAATTCTTAGCAAGCCTCCTCCTGAAGGTGGGTGGTGAAATAGCTGTTATTATCCAGTTCCTGATGTACCTATCTATTAAATAAGCTTATAGGGCACGTAGTCACTCTCTATTTCATATGCCAACATTCTTCATATAACTTTAAGTGCCAAAATTAGACAAAGTACATCCCAGGGGCTATTATATTCACCATTCTCGTACTTTATAAACATGGATTATACAGATGTGGATGTGATAATTGAATCCCTTTTCACTGCTCTTGAGTCTATGCACACATCTTTGTTCCTGAAGGAACAACAGTTGTGGGAGTAAAGGGTTTATAAAATGTTCTGTGTTACAGGTCGTGCGATTCCTCAGTTACCATGGGTATTTTAGTCCCACATTCAGAGATTTTGTATTTGTAGTTAGTGGGCAAACTTTACACAACCCGCATCAATAATTTCCTGTCACTGGGAAAAGAGCCCTATCTGGGGGCTTATCTGATTCCTTTGTCTCTGTAGTTGTGGTCTTGTGTGAACTAACTCATAATTTCCCACTCAGCACCTCAGCCTCCTTTTCAAAATCTTGGATGTCCGAACAGTTCCTCCTGAGTCGCAAGAAGTGTCCTTATGGAAGGTTCTCTCAACGATTTTGGTTGAAAGCTATGAAAGGACAATAGGTTATTTTGTCTGTAGGTTTGTGAAACACTTCATTCCTCAGTTTCTCATTGTGTGGTTTTATAATGAGATTCAAAAAGGGGGACAGCCTCTGTAGTAATTCTAGAGGTGAAAAAAAGGTAAGGATTTCTTCCATTGAGCCAGGACAAAAATGAATTAGCCCTTGACAGATCTCCATGCCAGATGAGAATAACATTGTCAATATAACAACACCAAACCCTAATTGAACTAAAATAAGGATTTTATTCTGAATAAATATGTTCTTTCTCAAATTGTGATAAAAACAAACAGGTCACACTAGGAGCAAATGGTCTCCCCATGGATGCCTCATTGGTTTGAAAGTACAGAGTTTCCTGGTTCCGAAAGAAGTTTCCTGTTGATGCCAATTCAAGTAAACCTAAAATTAGGGATCTGGGGGTTTGGAATTCACAATGTTCTGGGAAGAGGACATTTTCAATGACTTGCAGTGTCTGCCTCTGTGTAATATTAGTATAAAGTGAATCGATATCAAATCCAATTAGAAGATCTTTTTTTTAATCAACAGGTAAGTCCTCTATCAGGTTTAACACCTCCCTCGTGTCTTTCAAGTATGATGGCATTCTCTGAATTATTGGTCTGAGGTAAAAATCACAAAATTGTGATAGTGGGGTCCAAAATGGAGCCTATCCCCAAGATTATCGGACTCCCTGGGGGGTGCTCATGACTTTATGTACTTTTGGAAGAGTATAAAATTAAGGTATCCTAGGATTTTCTGACAAGAATGGCTGCCTCCTTTTGACGTATCCACCCATTAGCAAGTGCTTCTTCAAAAATGCTGTTGATATCTTTCTGTAATTCAGCAGTGGGGTCTCTTCCCAGAATTTCATTGTTTCTCCTGTATCCAAGAGGCAGAAACTTTCTACATTGCATGCCTGTGTAGTTTGGAGGACAATTGCACACCCATTGTCTATCGGTGTTAATACAATGCATTTGTCTTCATTAAGTTCTGTCAACGCATTTTTCTCAAGTTCTGTTAAGTTACTGAATGTTATTTTTTGTTTTACTTCAGTGGATTTCTCAATTTCAAGTATAATTGTTGTTCTGGTGGAAGTTGGGCAACTAAAGTAACAAAAGTAAATTTTCCAATTAGACATGTGTCTCCCTGTTTTATGCTATTCTCGCTCGTCTCAATGTCAAAGAAAACACTCATCCAGATTTTTCTAAAAAATACGGATAATTCGCATCTAAGTTTGAAGAGGTCAACTTGATTAGTAGGAACAAAACCGAGGCCCTTATTCAGGACCCTCTCTTGGTCTTTTGTAAGGATATTGTCCGTCAGGTTCATGATCAAACTGTTTCTCTGCTGGAGCTCTGTAGGACCTCTTGCGACATACTCCAAGTGACATGCTGATTCAGCCCTTTCTACTGCACTCAAAGTCCTTTTTGTCTGCCTCTTCCTCTCCCTCTGCTTCTCCCTAAAAATGCGTTTTGATTGGGATTGTACTGGAAGTGTTGGACCGGGGGATAAATCGGTGGCCAACTAAATCCTGGCCCTGGTGGTGGCTGTTGGAAATGTTATGGGGCTCTGTGTTAGTAGCTTCACCTTCTCATTCTAGGTCTATAGGCTGTGTCACTGCTCTCACTACCCATGGCAAGACTAGGTTGTTTGGTGATAGATAATTTTGATGTCTCCACAATACAATGTGTGCCCTTGAATGTTGCAAGTGCTTGGCCCACCCACACAAGTGAGGTGCCATTTTTATTGGGCGACCTGGGGAAACACTTGGTGGCTGAATAAAACTTGGTGGGATCTGCTAAAGGCACACCACCCAGTACTTCCATTGGTTTCTAGTTTACAAAAATATTTAATGTTGGTAGATGTTCCCCAGAGACTATCTACACCTTGGCAAAGAAAGACAGACAATACAAAATGTTTGACAGATGCTTACGTAATGGCCGCCATTTAGTTCTCACCTTTGTTCCTCCCACTTTCCTCAGCGCCAGGATGCTCCTTCCGGAGCGACAGTTCGCGCTTTATGAATACCAAATACAAATACAAGACAAATGTTACTGCTCAACCATGAGTTCCTCAAGTACACACATATACTGGGTGGATTTGGCACGAGGGTAAGTGAAAGGTTCAAAAAAATTAAATGCACTAGTAATCATTAAAGGTTAAAAACATGAACCAATGACTTACAGATTGTGAGCTGTAAAGCCATGTCAAAGCACCTACCTCTTTACAGGCAATTCACATACCTTTTATACTTGACACACACATTCACATCACCAGCCGTGGGCCCAGCACATTAAACACTAAGATCAACAGACAATGGAGAGACAATGTACACTCTGGAAGAGAAAAACTGAAAAGACAAATATTACTTCACAACTTACTATTCCTTAATGACACTCAGATACTGGTTGGATTTGGCATGAGGGTGAGTGAAGGTTTAGAGCGTATCATTTAATTAACAAGAGATTTCACAAAAAAGAAATGCACTGTTAATAATTAAAAGATTAAAAACCTAAACCAATGACTTACAGATTACAGACCTTTCACATACCTTTCATACTTGACAAACACAAGACCATTCACACCACCAGATTTGGGCCCAGCACATTAAAAAATCATTCACATCAAAAGACAGCGCCATTCAATGGCCCATTACTTTCATATGCCCACATGATTGACACAGCAATAATATCAGCTGGCAGTTGATGTAGTGTGTGCAGTGGCATTTAGCTATCAGTGTATGTAATGTCCAGCAGCAAGTCACAACTCACACACTGACAGCCAAACATCAGTCACACACACTACAAGGCAAGCGCCAGCCAACACATACCACCAGCCATGGCCATCTCCTGCACACCACCAGCCCCGCTCTACTCCAAATACACTACCAGCCAAGCCCCCGTCCATATACACCACCAGCCTCGCCTCAGTCATGCACACTGCCAGCCAAGCCCCAGTCCATGCACATCTCCAGCCAAGCTCCAGTCCATGGATACCACCAGCAAAGCCACAGTCCACGCACACCATCATGCAAGCCCCAGTCCACGCACACTACAGCCAAGGCCCAGTACCTGCGCACCACCAGCCAAGCACCAGTCCATGCACACCACCAACCAAACACCAGTCCACACACACAGCCATCACATCATTTTAGCAAACAAAGAAAACACAAACCAATTGGAAGTAGGTTCAAAACTATAACTACAAACACAACAGCTGTAACTCAATACATCAAACTAATGCCAACTGTGAAACTGAACTAAAAATATAGAACAATACAGTGCTCCCAAAACTCTTTAGTGTGTGATACAATTTAAAACATATGTGCACACACAGCCCAGGGTTAGAAGGACAATCAGTGCAGTGCATATAACTCTCTTTCTGCATACCTCTTCAAAAACGGACTTTGCTTCCCTTACAGGGATTGTGGGGCATATTATCAAGACAGGCGATAACAATATCACCGTTTTAACGGCAGAAAACTGCCACTAAAACGGCGAAAATGGGCTTGATAATAAGCTCTATGGAATTCTAATTGAAGTCCATGTTAAATGTGAAGGACATTTAACATGTGCTTCAATTGGAATTCCATAGAGCATATTATCAAGCCCATTATCGCCATTTTATCTGCAGTTTCTGCCGCTAAAATGGCGATAATTGTATCACCTGTCTTGATAATATGCCCCTATGTTTTTTTGTTGTGGGAGGAATTAAATCAGCATAGTGGTATCTTTCAATCCAGCCATATCCTCCACCACTCCAACTTTAGAAACACTTGCCTGTTCCGCTACAACAAGGCTGCTCATCACAGATGCCTGAAGCTGAACAAAAGTCCTCCTTGACTCTGGAGAACAATCCTTGAACTCAAAAAAAAAATTAGAAGTTGCTAAGTTGAATAGATCGATGGCTAACTTATACCAAATGTAAGCCTTAAGAACAGCAGTGTAAGGTTCCAACCACTGATCCACTCTATCAACACCACCCATGCGTTTATTGCAGTCTACAATGCACACAAGTTTTCACACTTTAGCAACCTGCTCCCAGTCACAGGTGCAGTACTTTCGTCATGGATGTTAGTCAGCATGTAGACATCCCTTCTGTCCACACATTTCACGTCTAGCAGTTCATCGCTTCGCAAGGCACTGCACTGTCCCCTTTCAAGCGTTTTACAAACAAGATCTTTTCGGGAGCCTTTGCAGTTAGAGCTGATTGTGCCACAAGCAACAGTTTCCACTTTGAACAATTTGCTAAACAATTGCACAGCAGTGTAGAAGTTATTTAGGTACAAATGTTGACCTTTGTTAAAAAGTCCTCTACCAAGTTCCCACACAATTTTCTCACTCACTCCAAAAGTGCACGAACAAACAGCGGGGTCAATAGTGGAATCCCTACCAGTCTACACCCAGAAATTATACACATATCATTTTCAACTCTCAGACAACATATACGTCCTAATTCCACAATGTGCCCTCTTGCTAGGAATGTACTGCCTAAAAACCAAACAGCCCTTGAACAGGACCAAAGACTCATCAACAGCTATTTCTGAATCTTGCCCATAGATTTCTGAAAATCGATCTACAAAGTGATCAAGGACAGGTCTAATCTTAAAAAGATGGTCACAATCAGGTTGATCTCTTGGCAACGCTAAAGCATTATCAACAAAATGCAGCATCCGAAGCAAAAGTAAATACCGATCCCAGCTCATAATTGCAGGAAATATGGCTGTTGTAATCAAGGGACTCATAGACCGATATGAAGCCAGGGATGGCTTCCTTATCAAGCCCACTGGATAGCTCTAGAGCAGGGCTTAAGCCTGGCACTGTTGTCACTCAAATACTGTTCAGCATACAAATTAGTCTGCTCAACAATTTCAGCCAAAAATACATCATCAATAAGCAACTGAAAAAAATGTATTGGCAAACATTTTTCACAATTCACTCCACACCCTGCTTACCACTAAATGCAGACAACACTGGCTGTACCATGTTTGGATCACCTCAGAGTCCAGTACTTCTAATGGGAAGCCTTGCAGCCCCAGGCTGCAATCCTAATGCCTCTTGCTGCACCATTGACACAGTAGTGTCCTCCTCTAAAACAGGCACTTCATCAGTACTGAGAGTAGATTCATCATCAGATTAGTACTCATGGACAGAAAATTCACTGCCAGAATCTTGCACTTCCTCCTCTGCCTGAGCTGCACAGTCCATCTCTTAGTCACGGTCAGAGGAAGATTATCAGTAAACCTGTGGCTAGACATATTCCTTACTAATAAAGGTAACTAGACAAACAATTCAACAACAACAAACACTTTCTAAAATAAGCGATAAACAACATTTGTCCTTATCACAAAGACCTATATACTCCAAAATGATACCACTCACTTGCCAGAAACAGCTTGACTGCACAGACACAGCAAGGACAACCAATATCCCACTAAAATGAAAAAAAATTACACAGAAGACAACACAATACACATGGTTCCCAAATCCAAAGAGAATTTCATGCTCAAAACACAAGCTAAATTGCTGCTATTAAGACACAGCTTACAAAAACTTCATTCATGCATTGCAATAATACTCATTTACAGTAAACACAACAAAAAGGTTTTTCTTACCAAACACATGCAACTTTACAAACTGCAGATCAACCACTGCCGAAACCACAAACAGGAATCACATCAATGGAAACAAAAGCTTTGCACTAGAATAAAAAGGAGAAATAAAACATTACAATCACATATGCAAATAATGCACCGTTACACACACAATCCACCAGCCAAGCTGTGGAGCAGATGGGCCTAAAAATATGGGCAAAACATTCACTCCCAAAAGGGGAGCGTCCCTTGCTCAAGGAGCCTTTCCCCAAAAACAGCAACTTAGTGAAACCAACATCCCTGAAGCCTAGGGCAGGTGGGCCTAAAAGCATAAGGCTGAACTGTCCCAAAGGGGGGCAGAAACAGCCAAAATACCCACCTCCTAAAGGGAAGCGACCCTTGTCCGAGGAGCTGCTCCCACAACAAAAACATTGCTCAACAAAAAAATCCCTGTTATCCAGTGGCTTCTGCCCCCCAACCCCCTTGGGAGCAGATGGCCCTAAACGCATGAGGCCGATCTTCCTCCAAGGAGTAGAAACGGCCAAAATTACCACCCCTAAAAAGGGGAGCGACTCTTGCCCAAGGGGCTACTCCCCAACAGCAACAATATTTTCAAACTAACATCCCTGGTGTCTAGTAGCTTCTGCCCCCATGTGGACAGGTGGGCCAAAAGGCATAAGGACAATCTGGCCCGAAGGGGGCAAAAACAGACAAAATAATCACCCCCATGAATGGGAATGACCTTGCCCAAGGGCTGCTCCCCGACAACAATATTAAACAAACCCTGCTGTCTAGTGGCAGATGGGCATAAAAACATAAGGCCAATCTGCCCCCAAGGGGGGCAGAAACTGCCAAAATAGTCATCCCACTAAGGGGAGCAATGCTTGCCCAAAGGGCCGCTCTCCAACAACAACATTAAGAAAACCCTAGTGTCAAGTGGCTGCTGTCCTCCTTGAGGGCAGATGCACCTAAAAACAAGGCTGAACTGCTCCCAAGGGGGCAGAAACGGCCAAAATAATCCCCCCATAAAGGGGAGCTACCCTTGCCCAATAGGTCACTCCCCAACAACATTGAACAAACACTGGCATCTAGAGGCTTAGATGTTGAGAAAAACATGAAGCTGATGTGCCCCCAAGGGGGGCAGAAATGGCAAACAAAATCACACATAAAGGGGAGTGACCCTTGCCGAATGGTCCGCTTCCCAAAATCAAAAAAATAAAACACTCCCTGGTGGCCTAGTGGGGAAAAAACATAAAGAAATACAAACTGATCTGCCATCAAGGGCAACATGATTGCTCCCCTCCTCAAGGGGCCACTTCCCCGCCATTTTTAAAATTGATTTTAAAACAAATCCCTGGTGTCTAGTGGGCATTCCTGCTGCACTAATGCGGTCACATGCGCAATCGTTCAGCAAGAATGCTCCAAAGAGACATCGGAGGAAAGAAAAACCCTTTCCTTTGCCCTGAAGCTTCTTTGTTACAAACCCCCCTCCTCAATGCGCTGGTAAGAAATGGCTTCCAGCGCATCGGGCACCCTCTAATAACCTCAGTGCACCGTGCACACGGACATCATGATGACTAGGAGCGGGGAGGGCAGGGGGCAGAGCAAAACTTTCTGCTGGCATCCCTGGTGGGGATGTGAAGAAGTGCGGCCCACGCGAAAGCGCCAGCACATCCCCCATGCTAGGATTGCAGGGAGCTGTCTGTTTCACACACCTTTGTGGCGTCGGACCACTCCTGGCAGTCAGACACACACAAGGAGTTAAACAGTTGAACATTTTACTAAATAGTTTAAGCATCCCAATCAATGGAAGGAGATAACGTTTATTGTAATACAAAAAAAAGAAAATCTTACATACTTGAATGGAGTTTAAACAGAGTAGAAATAATAATTGAATGTTTGTCATAACTATGTTTCAATTTCTATTCTGGTTGATAAACATGTATTATACATATTAATTAGGCCACTCATTTAATATTAATATGTTGTGTTGGCCACTCATCACTCTCTTCAATTATATTTTTGGGTGCCCTGGTTCCACCCAGCAAAAAGAACAAATGATGGACAGAATGCTGAACAAGGCAAACATTCACACCTAGTCACAAAGGTCTAATTCATCTTGTTTTTGCTCACCACACCACCCCAGCTCCTAATGGGAACAGTCCAGCCGAACTGTCAAGTCAGCTCCTTCCTGGACCGGAAAACAAGCATCCTGGGACCAGTTGCAGGGTATCACCCCTCATCATCCAGGCTAGCTTTAATCCAGGGGCACAATGACCATGGAACCCATGTCTGGGCATATATATATATGATGCCATAGACACTTTTCATGACTGTATAGCCAATAAAATCAAGCAACTACACAGGTCCACTGTTAGAAAGGGTGCCAATTTTACCAGACAGCAAAGAGACTATGCCACCTTAATGAACAAACTGAGCAAAATTAAAGACATTGTAATCAAAACATCTGACAAAGGTGGCAATGTCGTTTTATGGCCTAAAAAGGATTATATTATGGAAGCTTACAGACAACTACTAGATGGAACTTGTTATGAGAAGACCACTTTTAACCCCTTCGATGCTGATGACGGAGCGGTTCCGTCATCAGCATCGGTTGGGCTGTGCTGATGATGGAACCGCTCCGTCATCAGTACAGCCCGGGGGAGGCTCCCCCCCTTGTGCATGGATCCTGGTTATTTTTGCAGGTGTGGCAGCGGAAGACTTTCCGCTACCACCCCTGGCCCCCCCACGCTTCCTGGTGACGTCAGCGCGCACAGCGCGCGCCGACGTCATCAGGAAACGCTGGACGCGCTGGAAGCCATTTGTTTCCAGCACGTCCAGCAGACAGGTCGGTGTTTGGTGCTCCGGTGGGGCGGGGGGGGCGTTTTTCGGTGCCATGAGGCATCGGGGGGGAGGAAACTGTGTTTCCTCTCCCCTGATGTCCCAATGCAGGACATTCCTGATGCACGATCGCGCACAGCGTCGCGATCGTGCACCAGGAATGCCCCACTAGACACCAGGGATTGTGTTAGGGCATATTTATTTGTGCAGGAAGCAACCACTTGGGCAAGGGTCGCTTCCATTTGGGGGCCATATTATTTCTCAAACTTTTTTGCCCCCCCTGGGGCAGATCGGCCTTTTTTTGGCCGATCTGCACCCAGGGGGGGGCAGAAAAGCCCACTAGTCACCAGGGATTTGTGTACATTTGAAAAGGAAGCGACCCCTTGGGGAAGGGTCGCTTCCTAGTGGGCCAAATTTTTTTTAGACTTTTCTGCCAGATCAGCCATTTTTTGGGCCACATCTGGACCCAGGGGGGCAGAAAAGTCCACTAGACACCAGGGATTGGATTATATTTATAAAGGAAGTGACCCCTTGGGCAAGGGTCGCTTCCTTAGGGGGATAAAATATTTTTTCAGACTTTTCTGCCCCCCTGGGGCAGATAGGCCGTTTGTTTGGCCGATCTGCACCCAGGGGGGGCAGAAAAGCCCACTAGTCACCAGGTATTTGTGTACATTTGAAAAGGAAGCGACCCCTTGGGGAAGGGTCGCCTCCTAGTGGCCCAATTTTTTTTTTAGACTTTTCTGCCCCCCCTGGGGCAGATCAGCCATTTTTTTGGCCAATCTGCACCCAGGGGGGGCAGAAAAGCCCACTAGTCACCAGGGATTTGTTTGCATTTGAAAAGGAAGCAACCCCTTGGGGAAGGATCGCTTCCTAGCGGCCCAATTTTTTTTTAGACTTTTCTGCCCCCCCCGGGGGCAGATCGGACGTTTTTTGGGACGCATCTGCACCCAGGGGGGGCAGAAAAGCCCACTAGTCACCAGGGATTTGTTTACAATTGAAATGGAGGCGACCCCTTGGGGAAGGGTCGCTTCCTAGTGGCCCTTATTTTTTTTTTAGACTTGTCTGCCCCCCTGGGGGCAGATCAGCCGTTTTTTGGGCCGCATCTGGACCCAGGGGGGTAGAAAAGCCCACTAGACACCAGGGATTTTATTATATTTATAAAGGAAGCTACCCCTTGGGCAAGGGTCGCTTCCAGGGGGCATTATAAATATTGTAGACTGTTCTGCCTTTTTTACCGTTTCTGTACCCAGGGGGGATAGAAAAGCCCACTAGACTCCAGGGTCTTTTTTTTATTTATAGGGAGCGACCCCTTGGCCAAGGGTTGCTTCCTTGGGCCCATTTGTTTTCAAAAGTATGTTCTGCCGTGTCTTTATTTGGCCTCTCTGCCCTCCGTAGGGATGCTTCCAGGGGGCCCACGTTTATAATGATTTATAATCTTCCCCCCTTGGGGACCAACACCCCATTTGTGACATACCGTGTGACATAGCCTGTTGCAATGTGTGTTTTTTTTGTTTCTTCTAATGTGTATTGTTTTTTTTTCTCTTTAGATTGTTGCAGTGTGAGGTTCCGTTGCTGGTGGTTCTGTTGCTCTGCTGTTTCTGTAGTTGCATGTGTTTGGTAAGAGACCTCTTTTTTGTTCAATTGTAATGTAATTGTTTTTTTTGCAAAGTGTATAGTAATACGACTATGTTTGGTTTCTGTTTGTTGTGATTGTAAAACATGTTTTGCATTTGTTTTTGATGTGTCCTTCTGTAGATGTAAGTTTTTTTTTTCTTCTTTCTAGTGGGATATTGTTGCCTATTTGCTGTGTCTTTGCAGAGTAGGTGCTGGTGAGTGTAGTTGTATCTTGTAAGTGAATTGTAAATTTTTTCTATATATAGTTTTTTGTGAAAAAGGCTTACATTTTTTATCTTACTTTGCGCAGTGTTGGGGTTGTTGAGTTGTTTGTGCAGACTCCTTTATTTGTAAGGATAATGGCTAGCCGCCGGATTACTGCTCAGCAAGTTGTTGGAATGCTTTTTGATTCTTCCTCTGACCATGGTCCAGAGACTGACTCTGATTCTGAGCCAGAGGTGGGAGGTGAAGATTCAGGTAGTGAGTTTTCTCTACACATGGCTTCATCTGATTAAGAAGACAGTCTGAGTGCTGATGAAGATACTTTTGGTGTGGATGATGTGCCTGTGGTTGCGGAGGACATTGCTGTGCCTGTGGTTGCGGAGGACATTGCTGTGCCAATAATGCGGCAAGAGACATCTGGGCTGCAGCCTGGGGCTGCTAGACTTCCAGTTGGTGTAGTGAGACAAGAGGCAGCTGGGCGGCAGCCTGCGGCTGCAAGACTTGACGTTGAAAGTTCTGACCTCTGGGTTGCACCAGGCATGGTGCAGCCGGCATTGCCTGAATTTACTGGTGTTCCAGGGTGTAGGGTGAACACTGAAAACTTTTTGCCTATTGATTTTTTCAAGTTGTTTATGGATGATGTGTTTTTGGCAGAGATTGTAGAGCAGACTAATTTGTATGTTGAAATTTTTTTGAGGGTGAACAGTGCCAGCCTTAAGCCCCACGCTAGAGCTACCCGGTAGACTCCCACAAATTTGGAAGAGATGAAAAAGTTTTTGGGTTTAACTTTTTTGATGGGCTTGCTTAGGAAACCATCAATGGCTTCATATTGGTCTTCTAGTCCCTTGATGGCAACAGCTATATTTCCAGCAGCTATGAGTCATGATAGGTATTTGCTTCTGCTTCGGATGATGCATTTTGTTGACAATAGTCTTGCTTTGCCACGAGATCACCCTGATTGTGACCGTCTTTTCAAGATTCGGCCTGTCATTGATCATTTTGTTGATCGATTTTCTGAGATCTTTTATCCTGGGAAAGAAATTGCAGTGGATGAGTCTTTGCTGTTGTTCAAAGGCCGCTTGGTATTTCGGGAATACATTCCTAGTAAGAGGGCACGCTATGGAAGCAAACTGTATATGCTGTGTGACAGTGAGACTGGATATGTCTCTAATTTCAGGGTGTACACTGGTAAGAAATCCAGGATTAACCCCCCTGGTTGTCCGTCGACTTTTGGAGTGACTGAGAAAATTGTGTGGGAACTTGGTCGTGGATTTTTTAACAAAGGCCATCATTTGTATGTCGATAACTTCTACACTGGTGTGCGGTTGTTCAGGGAATTGGCCAAAGTGGACACTGTTGCTTGTGGCACAATCCGCTCAAACCGTAAAGGTTTCCCAAAAGAACTTGTTTGTCGAAAGCTTGCTCGGGGACAGTGCAGTGCATTGCGTTGCGAGGAGCTTCTAGCTGTGAAGTTTTCAGACAGGAGAGATGTCTACATGTTGACTACAATACATGATGAAAGCACTGAACCGGTGACTGTTTGGGGTCAGGTTGCAGAAGTGCGCAAACCTGTGTGCATAATGCACTACAATAAGTACATGGGTGGTGTTGACAGAGTAGATCAGAGGTTGGAACCGTATGCTGCTCTTCGTAAGGCTTACATTTGGTACAAGAAGTTGGCTATCCATCTTTTCCACTTGGCAACCTTTAATGCTTTTGTTGTGTTCCAGAAAACTTGTTCCCAGTCAAAGATGACTTTTGAAAAGTTTCAGGAGTCTGTAATAGGCAGCCTTGTTTTAAGGGAACAGGCAAGTGTTCCTAGAGTTGGAGTGGTGGAGGATGTTGCCAGATTGAAAGATCGCCACTTTCCTGATACAATTCCTCCTACAATCTCAAAAGACTTTCCCAGTCGGAGATGTAGAGTCTGTTGGCGAAGAGGTTTGCGGAAGGAGGTACGTATGTACTGCCCCGACTGCCCTTCAAACCCCGGGCTGTGTGTACCTGCTTGTTTTAGATTGTACCACACGCAAAATAATTTTTGGGAGTATCAATGAGTGGTAAAGTGAACTGGTTGGTCTTATTGTTCAGTTTCAAAGTTTGCATTTGTGTAGTCTTTTTAGATTTAGTTGTTGAGTTAGTAGATTTGTATCAATTTGCAATTTGTTTTTGTTTTTCTTTTATTTAAAAAAAAAACTAAAGTATGATGTTGGTTTGCGTGTAGTGTCCATTGTCTGACGGTGTGCATGGTTTGGCGCTTGGCTGCCGGTGTCTGTGGACTGGTGCTTGTCTGGCGGTGTCTGTGGACTGGTGCTTGGCTGGCGGTGTGTGTGGTCTGGTGTTTGGTTGGCGGTGTGCGTGCTCTTGCGCTTGCCTGGTGTTGTGTTTGGATTTGTCCTTGGCTGGTGGTGTGCGTGGAGTGGCGCTTGGCTGGTGGTGTGTGTGGAGTGGCGCTTGGCTGGTGGTGTGCGTGGAGTGATACTTGGCTGTCTGTGCACGGAGTGGTGCTTGGCTGGCGGTGTGTGTGGAGTGGCACTTGGCTTGCGGTGTGCGTGGAGTGGTGCTTGGCTGGTGGTGTGTGTGGAGTGGTACTTGGCTGTCAGTGTGCGCTGAGTGGTGTGTGGCTGGCGGTGTGCATGGTCTGGTGCTTGGATGGTGGTGTGGGTGGACTGGCGCTCGGCTGGCGGTGTGTGAGTAGTTACTTTCTGTTGGTCACTACACACACTGCTAGTTGAGTGACACTCCACGCAGTCCATCATTTTGTGTTGTTGCAATGTCAGAAATGTGGGCGTGTGAAAGTGATGGGCCCTTGAATGGCGCTGTCTGCTGGTGTGAGTGTTGTAATGTGATGGGTCCGCGGCAGGCGGTGTGAATGTTTTGTATGTGTCAGAGGTTGGTGCCTTGACGTGGCTTTACAGCTCACGAGCTGTGAGTCAGTGGTTCAGTTTATCATACTTTTAATTATACGCAGTGTATTTCATTTTTGTGAAATTACTTGCGAATACAATTGTATGTACTGAATCATCACTCACCCTTGTCACCATTGTCAAAACCACCAGCTTCTGCAAGAGGGGTTACCTGGGTTTTTGGCCCCGTGCTAGACGGCCATCAAGGGAAACCTACCAAACCCACACATTTCTGAAAAGTAGACACCCGGGGGCATCCAAGGAAGTATGGCTTGCGTGGATCCTCCAACGTTCCTTTACCCAGAATGCCTTGCAAACCTCAATTTTAGCTTAAAAAAATCAGTTTTTTCACACTTTTTTGTGTGGCAAAGCGTGGCATCAATGGGCTCACACAAATTACCTCCCACCCAGCGTTCCCCCAGGTCTCTCTATAAAAATGGTACCTCACTTGCGTGGGTAGGCATAGTGGCTGCAATAGGAAAAGGCCCAATTGTATGGTGGAGACTTAAAAATTACCTTTAGCAAATCTATCTTATTTTTTGAGGGGGTCACCTGAGCTTTTGGCCCGGGGCTTGGCGGGCATCTTTGGAAACTAACAAATCTAAACAGTTCTGAAAACTAGACACCCGGGGGAGTCCAGGGAGGTATGGCATGCGTGGGTCCCCCAATGTTTTCCTACCCAGAAATCCCTGCAAACCTTACATTTAGGTTAGAAAAACCACTTTTCCATACATTTTTGGGTGGGATCTACCTGCCGGCACAAATGTCCTACCACCCAGCGTTCCCCTTGATCTCCAGAGTAAAATGATACCTCACTTGTGTGGGTGGGCCAAAGGCCTGTGACTAAGGTGGGGTGCTTAATTTGTCAAACCTAAGTAGTACATTTTTTAAAAATTCATTTTTAGCCTGTTCTGCTTAAGGACACCCACACAAGGGAGGTATAATTTTACTCGGGAGAACAAGGGGAACGCTGGGTGGTAAGACATTTTTGCCAGCACGGAGATCCCACGCAAAAAAGATTTGAAAAGTGATTTATTTTCCAATTTTTAAGGTTTGCTAGGAATTCTGGGTAGGAAAACATTGCGGGACCCACGCATGCCATACCTCCCTGGACTCCCCCGGGTGTCTAGTTTTCAGAACTGTTTGGGTTTGGTAGTTTCCAAAGATGGCGGCCGAGCCCAGGGCAAAAAACTCAGGTGCCCCCCCCCAAAAATCAAGGTAGTTTTGCAAAAGGGTATTTTAAATTCACCACCGTACAATTGTTGCAGCCACAATGTCTACCCATGCAAGTGAGGTACCATTTTTATCGGGAGACCTTGGGGAACCCTGGGTGGGTGGAAATTTGTTGATCCACGCAGATTCCAGAACTTTCCAACACAGAAATGTGAGGAAAATGCATTTTTTTGTCACTTTCTTAGCTTTGCATGGGATTCTGGGTAACAGAACCTGATGGTAGGCAGTCGAATCACCCCATCCTGAATTCTCCTGGGTGTCTAGTTTTCAAAAATGTATAGGTTTGCTAGGTTTCCCTAGTTGCCGGCAGAGCTAGGGTTCAAAGGTCGTCTTTTTATCCAAAAAGGGCACGATTTCACTGCAAAATTGAGGTGCGACCACGTTGCGTTTTGCGCTGTTTCTTGTCGCAGCCACTAGGCATACCCAGGCAAGTGAGGTACCATTTTATTCGGGAGACCCGGTGGAACGCTGGGTGGCTGGAAATTTGTTGATCCACGCAGATTCCAGAACTTTCCACCACAGAAATGTGAGGAAAATGTGTTTTTTTGTCAATATTTTAGCTTTGCACAGGATTCTGGGTAACAGAACCTGGTGGTAGGCAATCGAGTCACCCCATCCTGAGTTCCCCTGGGTGTCTAGTTTTAAAAAATGTATAGGTTTTTTTAGGTTTCCATAGGTGCCGGCAGAGCTAGGGTTCAAAAACACAAGGTAGTCTTTTTGTCCAAAAAGGGCACGATTTCACTGCAAAATTGAGGTGCGACCACGTTGCGTTTTGCGCTGTTTCCTGTCGCAGCCACTAGGCAGACCCAGGCAAGTGAGGTACCATTTTTTTGGGACACCCGGAGGAACGCTGGGTGGGTGGAAATTTGTTGATCCACGCAGATTCCAGAACTTTCCACCACAGAAATGTGAGGAAAATACGTTTTTTTGTCACTTTCTTAGATTTGCAAGGGATTCTACGTAACAGAACCTGGTGGTAGGCAGTCGAGTCACCCCATACTGAATTCCCCTGGGTGTCTAGTTTTCAAAAATGTATAGGTTTGCTAGGTTTCCTTAGGTGCCGGCAGAGCTAGGGTTCAAAAACAAAAGGTAGTCTTTTTGTCCAAAAAGGGCACGATTTTACTGCAAAATTGAGGTGCGACCACGTTGCGTTTTGCGCTGTTTCCTGTCGCAGCCACTAGGCATACCCAGGCAAGTGAGGTACCATTTTTTTCGGGAGACCCAGGGGAACGCTGGGTGGCTGGAAATTTGTTGATCCACGCAGATTCCAGAACTTTCCACCACAGAAATGTGAGCAAAATGTGTTTGTTTTGTCAATTTATTAGCTTTGCACGGGATTCTGGGTAACAGAACCTGGTGGTAGGCAGTCGAGTCACCCCATCCTGAATTCCCCTGGGTGTCTAGTTTTCAAAAATGTATAGGTTTGCTAGGTTTCCCTAGGTGCCGGCAGAGCTAGGGTTCAAAAACATAAGGTAGTCTTTTTGTCCAAAAAGGGCACAATTTCAGTGCAAAATTGAGGTGCGACCACGTTGCGTTTTGCGCTGTTTCTTGTCGCAGCCACTAGGCATACCCAGGCAAGTGAGGTACCATTTTTTTCGGGAGACCCAGTGGAACGCTGGGTGGCTGGAAATTTGTTGATCCACACAGATTCCAGAACTTTCCACCACAGAAATGTGAGGAAAATGTGTTTTTTTTGTCAATATTTTAGCTTTGCATGGGATTCTGGGTAACAGAACCTGGTGGTAGGCAATCGAGTCACCCCATCCTGAATTCCCCTGGGTGTCTAGTTTTAAAAAATGTATAGGTTTTTCTAGGTTTCCATAGGTGCCGGCAGAGCTAGGGTTCAAAAACACAAGGTAGTCTTTTTGTCCAAAAAGGGCACAATTTCACTGCAAAATTGAGGTGCGACCACGTTGCGTTTTGCGCTGTTTCCTGTCGCAGCCACTAGGCAGACCCAGGCAAGTGAGGTACCATTTTTTTTGGGACACCCAGAGGAACGCTGGGTGGGTGGACATTTGTTGATCCACGCAGATTCCAGAACTTTCCACCACAGAAATGTGAGGAAAATTCATTTTTTTGTCACTTTCTTAGATTTGCAAGGGATTCTGGGTAACAGAACCTGGTGGTAGGCAGTCGAGTCACCCCATACTAAATTCCCCTGGGTGTCTAGTTTTCAAAAATGTATAGGTTTGCTAGGTTTCCTTAGGTGCCGGCAGAGCTAGGGTTCAAAAACAAAAGGTAGTCTTTTTGTCCAAAAAGGGCACGATTTCACTGCAAAATTGAGGTGCAACCACGTTGCGTTTTGTGCTGTTTCCTGTCACAGCCACTAGGCAGACCCAGGCAAGTGAGGTACCATTTTTTTCGGGAGACCCGGGGGAAGGCTGGGAAGTTGGAAATTTGTTGATCCACACAGATTCCAGAACTTTCCACCACAGAAATGTGAGGAAAATGCGTTTTGTTTGTCAATTTCTTAGCTTTGCACGGGATTCTGGGTAACAGAACCTGGTGGTAGGCAGTCAAGTCACCCCATCCTGAACTTCCCTGGTTGTCTAGTTTTCAAAAATGTATAGGTTTGCTAGGTTTCCTTAGGTGCCGGCAGAGCTAGGGTTAAAAAAAAAAAAGGTAGTCTTTTTGTCCAAAAAGGGCACGATTTCACTGCAAAATTGAGGTGCGACCACGTTGCGTTTTGCGCTGTTTCCTGTCGCAGCCACTAGGCAGACCCAGGCAAGTGAGGTACCATTTTTTTTGGGACACCCAGAGGAACGCTGGGTGGGTGGACATTTGTTGATCCACGCAGATTCCAGAACTTTCCACCACAGAAATGTGAGGAAAATGCATTTTTTTGTCACTTTCTTAGCTTTGCAAGGGATTCTGGGTAACAGAACCTGGTGGAAGGCAGTCGAGTCACCCCATCCTGAATTTGCCTGGATTTCTACTTTTTAAAAATGTATATGTTTGCTAGGTTTCCCTAGGTGCCGGCAGAGCTAGGGAGCAAAAACCACAGCTAGGCACTTTGCCATAAAAGGGTCAATTTTTAACTGCAAAATTGAGGTGTGACCACGTTGCATTTTGCGCCATTTCCTATCGCAGGCACAAGGCCGACCCACACAAGTGAGGTACCGTTTTTATCGGGAGACTTATGGTAATTCATATTTGTAAATAAACTGTTATTACCAATTGAGTTTTCCTGCATTTCTCCCTTCCCAATGAAAGACATTGTGTAAAAAAAAAACGTTTTAAAAAATGAACAATAATTCTCATGCTGGTATGAGTATTCCCAATTTTGAAAATGTGCAATTATATACTGTTTCTAAACTCTATAATTTGTACCCAATTCAGAAATTTATAGGTGTCTTTCATACAGATTTTTCCATGTATACATTTTCCAAGACAAAGTGCTCTATACCCAGTAAATAAAAAAATACCATTGCAAGTTGCTGCTCAGTTTTTGGATCTGGGTTCGTTGGGTTCTTGGTGAAACTACAAGTCCTATATATCCCCACAACCAGGAAGGTCTAACATATGTAACGGTATATTGCTTTCCAAGAGCTGTCAGAATTGCAAGAAGTTATAGGTGAAAACGTTGAGACAAAAGGCTGTTTTTTTCAACAAATTTTCAATTATTCTAATATTTAACTGTTAGTTTCTATAAAGAAACCTTCATGCATTTAGACAAATGACCCCTTTCTGAATTTATAATTTTGTCTACTTTTTGAAAATGTATAGCTTTCCAGGATCCATTATTGCTTTCAAACTCATTTCTACCATTAACTGGAAGGAGGTGGAAAGCTGTAAACATAGGCTGTGTCCCAGAAAAATGCCAAAACTGTGTGAAAAATGTTGGTTCTCTGACAAAAGACTGTCATTTCCTGAAAGCTGACAAAATGGAGATTTCAGCCCCACAAACCCTTTTTTGATAACATTTGCAGGGAAAAACCCAGAGGCTTTCATTTGCAGCCCGTTTTTCCCATTTTTCTGAAAAAAACAAAAATTTCACTATATTTTGGTTAATTTCTGGGACCCCTCCAAGGGAATCCAGAAACCCTGGGCACCTTTAGAATCCACATGATGTTGGAAGAAAAGGACGCAAATTTGGCGTGGATACCTTATGTGGTCAAAAAGTTACAGGGCCCTAAGCGCGCACTACCCCAAATCGCCAAAAAAGGGCTTAGCACAGGAGGGGAAAAGGCCTAGCAGCGAAGGGGTTAAAGAATATGACAAGGCCAAAGACAACCTCCTTAAACTATTGCACAAATGGCGCAGGGAAGGCCTAATATCTATGGAGGAATTCAAATTCATGCATACTGATTTTCCTGTACTTCCTGTGTTTTACCTTATACCGAAGGTACACAAATGTGTTACCCCTACCCCTGGGAGACCGATTATTTCGGCAATTAAAAGTGCCAGTGAACAGGTGGGAAGGTACATTGATTTTTTCTTACAGGATTTGGTACAGTCGCTCCCCCGTTTTGTGAAAGATACTAGTGACTTCCTAAGCAAGATTGAAAATTTAGAGTGGAACAGCGATATGTTATTGATTAACTTGGATGTAGAATCCCCCTACACCAGCATTGCTCATGATATTGGGCTGCAGGCCACTGAATACTTTTTGAACAAGCGCCCAATTGAATATTATGAACACAAAAGGTTATCATCAGCCTAGTTAATTGGTGTCTCCACAATAATTTCTTTCTGTATGGGAAGAATATATGGATACAGCTCAAAGGAGTAGCGATGGGATCCTGTTTCTCCCCCAGCTATGCATGTTTACACGTTGGCTGGTGGGAGGAACAGGTCCTTAATATCCAACACTGCATCTGGGTAAAGGAAAAGATAGTCAAATATCTAAGATACATTGACGATGTATTTATCCTATGGCAGGGAGATGTAAACTAAGCCTTGTTGTTTGTCCAGGAAATCAATGACAATTTTCTCAATTTGAAGTTCACGGTCCATATGAGCAAGCAAGAAATTGAATTCTTGGACGTGAAACTGTATATTGTCAATAATAGAATTGAGACCACACTCTATAGGAAGCCCCCACGGCAGGTAATACAACCTTGCACGCGACTAGCATGCATCCCAAGCATACCATCAACAGTATTCCTCTAGGGGAGATGCTGCGTTTAAAAAGGATTTGCAGTACTTCTCATGACTTCGAAGCATGCCTAACAGAAATAAATATTAGATTCAAAGCACGTGGCTACTCTGATGCCATTCTAAAACAAGCATTAGCAAAGTTTAATACTCGCTCGAGAGCAAATCTGTTATATTCTGAGGCCTTGAGCAATGAATCCATGTCTGAAGTAAGATCTACGTCTCCAGGTGACGATTGTCCCAGAATGATCACTGCTTTCAGCAGTGAGGAAAACAAAATCAGAACTATTGTTAAAAAAAACTGGCCTATTTTGCTAACTGATCCAGTGTTGGGAGCTCTGCCACCTAATAGTCCGTTGGTCATTTTCTGTAGGGCCAAAAATATGGGGTCTGTACTTGACACTACCAGTCCCGAAACCAGACAAAAAACTATATGGTTAAAACCGGCGACTGGTTTTCGGAAATGCTCCTCTTGTAGGGCATGTAAATTCAGGATTAATAAAACCCATTATCAAGCACCCTTTGGACAGCATGAGTTTCCCATTTGTGGCAGTTTGAATTGCAAGACTGAGTTTGCTGTTTATGTCCTGACGCGCACCTGTGGTCTCAACTATATTGGTAGCACCAAACTACAGGTGCACGTCAGGATCCTTCAGCATTTGGGGGCCATCCTGCACAATGATCCCCCCTACCCTGTAGCTCGGCATTCTAAGATCAAACAAAATAATGACTTATCCTGCTTAACATACTATGTGGTAGGATCAGTTCCCAAACTTCTCAGGGGTGGCAATAGGGAATCATTACTTAGACAGTTGGAAACCACCATGATTCTGCAATTCGACAGTAAATGGCCGAATGGGCTTAATAATTCTGAAGACATGTACACTCATCTGTAGTGTGTGATTGTGTTAAGATATTCTGATGTCCCTATGTGACTGTTCTCTCATGTGTTAGAAATACAAATTCCGAGCTATGTGGCTTCTGACAGTTCTCATTTCTCTTCAGTGTAATTTTATTGTTTCTCAGATGCGCTAGGACAAGATGTTCTTAAATATATATAGAGGTAGTCAGGTTCCCTGTTTCCTCTTTACTGTCTCCTTTTTGTACACTATACATTTATTATTCTTACCCTTAGCACTGCTCACTTTTATATTAGGTGTTCACTTTTTATGAATCATGATGTGATCTGAAATTTGTAAAATATATGTTATTTATGTGGTTTTAACAATGAAATCAGGTCATTACCGATTTTTGATTGTTATGGCATATATATATAGATATTTTTTAGACCTATCGTCATCATGCATGTGGCACTTTAACATAATCATTTTTGCACTATAATTACAGCTCTGTTTTGCACAATAGTTTAGGTCGTATTTTGTGATTAACACAGTTCTATTTGCTGCTATTGATATATCTTTCAGAAGGTGCATTAGTCACTTTATATTGACGCTATTCTCCTGAGATGCGATAAGTTGCCATATGTTTATTCTCTTAATCTAGGAATCACATTTTATGTATTGCAGGAAGAAAGGGAGCCTATAGGGATTTATCCTGGAAGTTTTCGGCACCCTTCTCTCTGCTTCATTAATGTCCAGCTTATACATCATGAAAATAGCCGATGAGTTGCTACATTTTTGAATCAGCATTTATGCAGATATATGTTCCTACTGTGAAGTGTTTATATAATGATCATTTTTCTTTCATTACTCTGACAAATTCTGCTTGGTTGGGTGCTTAAATAATTGCATTCCATCTCGCAAATGAGTAATTTTCGACCTGTTGGAAATCTACATGTCTTATTTCTATTTCCATGGTCATGTTATGGCAAGAAAACTCGAGCATCCGGTGGTGTGTCCACTATTCACTAGCATTTAAAAAGTGAAAAAAATTGTTACAACTTTGCATGTGATCAAGGGCCCCCGGGCCAGAAATGCGTTGTGCTGCTGCTGTTTCACCTTACCTGCACTATTAAATATATTTGAAGCCAGTTCTGGTGGTCCGTCTCTCCTTGCTTCGCCGATCGGAATGATTGGAGGTGGCGTTTTGGAGTTTTGTTTCGGTATATATATATATATATATATATATATATATATATATATATATATATATATATATATATATATATATATGTATATATATATATATATATCAAACGAAGTAGGTTAACCTTAGGAATGCCAGTTGTTATTTCTGTTCCCAAGTAGAAAAACCAACGAATCCCAAATTGCTGGCAGAAGGTACTTTATTTAAGTGAAGGCCACAGCAGCGCTTACAGATGACGCGTTTCGGGCGGATGCCCTTGCTCACATAAAACATATTTCCCATAATGCCTCTTTTTAAACCTGTTCATGAACACCATGTGATGCACAAATAATGAATATAAAGAAAATATTTATAGGTCACATGTTAATACAATGTAAAGTGCCTTTGGTTACATGTGTATATAGTTGGATGCTTTCAGTTGTTAACTTTTTATAACAGCATAAATGCTTATTTTCATTCAATTTGCCCAAAACCGCAATAAAGTGCAATATGCATATATCCCTATAGTATGTGCAAAAGAGTGCCAATAAATATTTTACGCCATATTCCAAAAATATATATGATTTATCCTATTTGTAAAATAGATATAAAATCAATATTCTAGAACATGCAGTAAAACCAGTGCCTTTACCCACCACAAACAGTTTAAAAACATTATTTTAAAAAACTGTTGTATATAGGTAGAAAAATATCTATATCATTTCATCATAAATTTACATTTTTTTAAAGTGCAATGGCATGATGTAAACTAAACACTCTACTGTGCAACTTACGCAAAAAAACAATTTTGTGCAATATCAAGCAAGATAAATAATTGCAGTTTTTGAAACCTCTCATTTCACAACCAACTAGTTACATATTTGGGGACATCAAATGTCGATGGCAACCCCAACTAATTACACATTTGGGGACATCAAATGTCGATGGCAACCCCTATGTGACCTATTTTTTTGAAAAACAATAACATACAGTGACTGTAACATAACAGGGAGAATCCCTATTCACCCCCGTTATTTACAGTTTAAAATAAGGAAAAAAGAGAAAAAAGTCTGATCTGGGTGTCGGAGTGAGACCTATATTTTAAATATATGGATTCATAATGGGTGGCTAGCTGAAGACATAACTCACAACCCGACTGTTGCTATTAAGTACGCATGTAATGGCTACGGTGTCTGTCGAGCATTATCCTCATAAAAAATAATACAGATCTTCCGTAGTGTTCAGTCCATTCGGGACCTTGGAATCTAGTTCCAAGATCATTTTGGACTCTAATTGTCTAAGCATCCTATCACGGTCTCCGCCCCTTCTAGGTTTGGGTACTGAAGTGATAACATAGTAGCTAAGACACTGGAGGTTGTTGTTATGTACACTCTTAAAGTTTCTAGCTACCGGATAGGAGCTATCGTTGTTGACGATCGCTCTGATATGCTGCAATATCCTGGCATGCACTGGTAGTTTGGTGCTTCCCACATACCTGAGATCACACGTGCATGCCAGGACGTAAACAGCATATTCTGTTTTGCAACCGCCCTGTCCTTTAATGGGTTGTGGTACTGGACTAAATGGAGTATAGTATTGCTTTGTATTTACTCCAAATTTGCAGGCTCTGCAGCTACTGCATTTGTAAAACCCCATTCGAAGTGGAAACCAGGGTTTTTTTGTTATAGGTAATTCGGGGCAAGGATTGGAGATATGCATACGTAAGGAGGGTCCCCTCCGAAACGTAATCTCCGGCCGTGTTGGTAAATGATGCGATAGTACTGCATCTGTTTGGAGAATAGGCCAACTTTTGCTCAGAATAGACCGGATCTTTCTATCCTGGCCACTGTATGCAGTGATGAATCTTATAGGAGTTTCAGCCGAATCTCCTAGTGAAACCCTATTTGTACCCACTGCTGAAAAAAGGGTTTCTCTTGCTCTGGATTTCATTTTGTTGACCGCTTTTGTTAGTATATTCTCCTTTTATCCTCTTTCCCGAAACCTATTTAATGCTTGGGCTGTACATGTATTAAGCTCCTCATCAGTGCTGCAGATTCTCTTAACACGAAGAAGCTCGCCATATGGGATATTATCAATAACGTGGCGAGGGTGGGCACTTGTTGCATGTAGGGTTGTGTTACCCGATGTGTCTTTTCTGTGTAATGAGGTGGCTATATGTCCCGCTGTGTGAAAGACCCCGACGTCTAAGAAGTCCACCGATGTTTTACTGATGTTGTGTGTGAACCTTAAGTTGTCTTCATTCTTATTTAGGGCCACAATAAACTCTTTTACACTTTCTTCAGTACCCCTCCAAATTAAAAACACATCGTCAATAAAACAAACCCACATCACTACATTGGTATCAAACACCGCCCGGTGTGTTTCCATGAGGACCCGCTTCTCCCACCAGCCAACGTGTAAATACGCATAGCTGGGAGAGAAGCAGGCCCCCATGGCCACACCCCTTTTCTGTATATAGATATCTTTACCAAACAAGAAATAATTGTGATGCAAACACCAGCTTACAAATTCACTCAACATCTTGTTATGGTTGTAACAATGCACTGTTCGGGTACTTAAAAAATAATCCAGTGCTTCTAGTCCTCTTCCATGATCTATGCTGGTATAGAGGGCTTCCATGTCCAATGTTACCAATATACAGTCTTCTGACCAGGCAATGTTTTTCAGTTTTTGTAAAAAGTGTCCCGTATCCTTTATATATGTAGGCAGACTACTTACTAGAGACTGTAAAAAATAGTCCGTATACTGTGCCAGATGCTCTGTTGCACTGTCAATGGCAGAAATGATCGGTCTGCCCGGCACAGGACACCTGCCCTTATGTATTTTAGGAATCAAATAGAATTTTGGCAAGACTGGGTGTTCAACATGAAGGAAATTAAATTCTTCATTTGAAATAAGTCCTTCTCTCTTAAATCTGTAGAGACGTTTTTTTAAATGATCTCTTGACAAAATATATTCTTGCATATTTGTCTTGGCGTAACACACCGTGTCTGAAAGCTGTCTATGGGCTTCCTCCACATATTGAGCCTGGGGCCAGATGACTATGTTGCCTCCTTTATCTGCGGTGCATACGATGATTTGGTGATCATTTTTCAGTTTGTTAACTAATGCCCAATATTCTTTTTCTTTACCAGTTTTGATTCTCTTACGGTGTTTCACTTGATGGTATAGTCTCTTGAGATCTGCCGTAACAACTTCGTGGAACGAATCAATGGCGTCTCTTGGCATGGTTGGCATGAAACTTGAAGCTGGTTTGAATGGGCTAGCGCCAGCTCCCATTTGGTGTATGGATGCTTCTCTTAGTTCTTGTTGTGTAGACTGCTCCATATTGACATCACTGTTTGTTTGGGAGTTGCCCAGTTGTTGTAAATCTAGAAGCCCTTTTGCATCTCTGGCTTCTAAAGTTGTTGGTGGCACACTCAATATGTTTTCTACCTCACTGAGGCCGTCCTTAATATTAAAGAATTTTCGCAATTTAAGTTTTCTTATATACCTGAAAACATCAACTCTGGTAGATGTATAATTAAAGTCTGTTATAGGGCAATAAGTGAGACCTAAACTTAGTAGTTGCTCCTCTGCTTTAGTAAGCACTACGGTTGATAGGTTCACAATGCTGTTATTGTTGGTTTCTATTGATTTTTGTTTTTTCGCCAAAACTTTTTCTTTTTGTTGCTGTTTGGCTTTGTGGTTTTTCCGCCTTTGTTTTCGGTTTCTGTTGATCCTTGCCCTTTTTGAAATTGTGTGAGCGCAGACTTTGCAAGCGGGCGTTGACTAAAAAATCAACTTCTTCGCCAACATTGAGGACATGAGTTAGTTCTAAGCCCCCTGCTGCACCCCTGGGATCTTCAGCAGAATAAAGACTGCTTATGCTGCTGCTTATGCTGCTGCTGCTGTTAGATTCAGTCTCACTGATTCCTCCTTCCAGGTCCCGGCTAGCATTTGTGCTGCCCTCCGTTGTGGTTTTTGCAACTTGAGTCGCTTTTGGGTTGGCTTTTAAGCGTCTAGCATTGTCAAACTTGCGTGCGAACGTATAGATTTTGCCATTTTCAAAATCGTCCTTGTCGCGTGCAAATTTCCACGCTTTTCTTGTTTTAATTTTGTCCTCATGTATTTTAAGGCGCTCCTGAGTCTCCTTTTTTAATTTCGGTATCAATTAATTTGGTTCAAACCGGGTCAATTCCTCATTGATGCTTTCCATGTCCTTTAATAATTGCAAACGGTCTATTTCAGCATATTTAATTAATATGTTGATCAGTTTAGTAGATGATTCCAAATTGGTTAGGCCCCATTCTTTCAACATATCAGGATGTGGTTGATCATAACTGGGGGCCAAAAGGATTCTCAGTCCCCGTGGGACCCTCCCCTCTGCCACATACATTGAGAGCGATTTATGCTCCCACCATTTCGTGCATTCACTCTTCATGCACTTTTCCATGCGTTTCATCAGGTTTTTTATTTGTGTTTCATCAGTTAATGAGGCTTGTTGTACATTCGATGCTGAGCCTGCAACAGCGTCCTTTCTAGCAACAGTAGGCAGGTTGTGAAAGAGCTCCAGCGATGCCTTTTCCCTTTCCTTAACTGTCTCCTCCGACATTTCTACACTGTTAGCGTCCTGCTGGCTGACCTTCAATATGCAAAATGATTTCTTCAAGCGCGAGACAGGGATTGTTTCCCGTTCGCGCTAACAGCCAAAGTCCTCCCCGCCGCCTGTTAATGGGAGTTAGCCCTCGTTTACTTTCACTCACCGCCGTGTGATTCTTTGGTCGCTTACACCCCTCCGCTTTGCCGCTTGTGATGTTCTCGCGTCTCGGCTTAATCCGGCGTGTTTCTGGCGTCCTTCACAGCGCGGTGCACAGACTGAAAGCAGGTGTGGCAGCTTCCTCAGGCAGGGTCCGTGGTAAAATTCTGATAGCTCAGATACACGAAGAGTTGGTTGAACACCACGGACATCTAAAAGGGAGTGGATTCGTGGCAGAGGCAACCACCCTCCGCGGATTAAATCAAACGAAGTAGGTTAACCTTAGGAATGCCAGTTGTTATTTCTGTTCCCAAGTAGAAAAACCAACGAATCCCAAATTGCTGGCAGAAGGTACTTTATTTAAGTGAAGGCCACAGCAGCGCTCACAGATGACGCGTTTCGGGCGGATGCCCTTGCTCACATAAAACATATTTCCCATAATGCCTCTTTTTAAACCTGTTCATGAACACCATGTGATGCACAAATAATGAATATAAAGAAAATACTTATAGGTCACATATTAATACAATGTAAAGTGCCTTTGGTTACATGTGTATATAGTTGGATGCTTTTATATTAGGTGTTCACTTTTTATGAATCATGATGTGATCTGAAGTTTGTAAAATATATGTTATTTATGTGGTTTTAACAATGAAATCAGGTCATTACCGATTTTTGATTGTTATGGCATATATATATGGATATTTTTTAGACCTATCGTCATCATGCACGTGGCACTTTAACATAATCATTTTTGCACTATAATTACAGCTCTGTTTTGCACAATAGTTTAAGTCGTATTTTGTGATTAACACAGTTCTATTTGCTGCTATTGATATATCTTTCAGAAGGTGCATTAGTCACTTTATATTGACGCTATTCTCCTGAGATGCGATAAGTTGCCATATGTTTATTCTCTTAATCTAGGAATCACATGTTATGTATTGCAGGAAGAAAGGGAGCCTATAGGGATTTATCCTGGAAGTTTTTGGCACCCTTCTCTCTGCTTCATTAATGTCCAGCTTATACATCATGAAAATAGCCGATGAGTTGCTACATTTTTGAATCAGCATTTATGCAGATATATGTTCCTACTGTGAAGTGTTTATATAATGATCATTTTTCTTTCATTACTCTGACAAATTCTGCTTGGTTGGGTGCTTAAATAATTGCATTCCATCTCGCAAATGAGTAATTTTCGACCTGTTAGAAATCTACATGTCTTATTTCTATTTCCATGGTCATGTTATGGCAAGAAAACTCGAGCATCCGGTGGTGTGTCCACTATTCACTAGCATTTAAAAAGTGAAAAAAATTGTTACAACTTTGCATGTGATCAAGGGCCCCCGGGCCAGAAACGCATTGTGCTGCTGCTGTTTCACCTTACCTGCACTATTAAATATATTTGAAGCCAGTTCTGGTGGTCCGTCTCTCCTTGCTTCGCCGATCGGAATGATTGGAGGTGATGTTTTGGAGTTTTGTTTCGGTATATATATATATATATATATATATATATATATATATATATATATATATATATATATATATATATATATATATATATATATATATATATATATATATATATATATATATATATATATATGCTTTTTGCCTGTTTGCATGTGTGTCAGCTACAATTTATAAACAATTTTTCTGCCGGAGGCTTCTTCCACTGGAGCTACCTCATTTGTTGGATGTTAGCGGCCAAGTCCGGCCGCGGAAGAGGCCCACCGATTGAAAGCGGGCCCGTAATGGCGCCATGGTGGTGTCATTGAAACTACGGGAGGCAGAGTTCCTGATGACAACTATAAAGCGGAACAGGCAGCTGCAGCATGGCGCTGCATCTACCCACTGGGGTTTTAATTTAACTTTCACTGCTGCTATGTACCTGGCACTACAAGAACCATAAGGCAAGGGGAGTTGCCATGCCCACTGAGGCAGGTACTTGGAATTTAAAAGTGTGCAGGAAATGCTGTACGGAATGCCATTGACAAAGGGAATGGATTCCCGAAACGCGTCTGGCTGGCTGAAGAAATGCTGATGCTCCAGTCCTGCTGTTTGCCTGTTTGCATGTGTGTCAGCTACAATTTATGAACTATTTTTCTGCCGGAGGCTTCTTCCACTGGGGCTACCTCATTTTTTGGATATTTATATATATATACAGATATAGATATATATATATAGAAATATATATATGTAGATATTATATATATGCTAAAGAATTTGCTGTAGAATTGGCAAAAGTCTTTGTCCCGTTATTATCTCTGCGTGGATAGCACCATGCTAATACCATGCATAAAAACTTTGATAGAAAAACAGTCATTTGATGTGAGAGTTCACTTCTTCTTTTTTGCATATATATATATATATATATATATATATATATATATATATATGCATTCAAAAACGGCGTTCCTCACGAGCACTCAGGCCAAGGACGTACAGACCACAATCCACTCGTTAGTCCAAAATAGTTGCTTTAATCCATCATGAATCTACGTGACGCGTTTCGCACTCCACGGAGTGCTTGATCACACAAATTGCACCCGTCTGTATACATCTTTTATGTTTACAATATGGTATTACTATGAACATGAAAAACGGACATGGGCATTAGATCACTGTTCTCTAGTGTGCTAAATTGTTGCCATTTTGTAACGGTATAATATACATACTAAATTATAGTGTATTCGTATTTGATCCAGTTGGCCCAAATTACAAACCATACATGCAGAATCATAATAATTTATAAAACATGGTAGAATATCCATATTACAAATATACAACCCATGTTGGGCAGATCGCATAACATAATTACGGAACAGTTTTATAATCGGTAATCATGCGGTGTTCATTATTAGTTCAAGTAGATTTTATGTGTGAGGTACATAGATTGTTCTCATGACCCAGAATTCATGTAATTAATTATTACGAGGGAGAGTTAGGAACAATATTAGAACTCTGTGGTCCGGGGGAGAGGAGGGAACAGCGTTATACTATCACATATCTAAACTCCGACCCGGAGAGACGTCAGCCCCGTCATCTGGTAGTCTAGGAAACCTTGCCAAATAAACATAAACATTTGACAAGACCCCAAAGAAGATGTTCTATCCTTAGTGATGGTAGACATAAACTCGTATATAATGGGGGTCATCTCGCTTACCAGGAATTCGCTGATACATCCTATATCATATAATATAATATAATGTAATATAGTACGCTCCTCTTGTTAGTGAGGATCAGCTATTACGAAATATGATATCTAAGCAAACATATTGTGATATCTTAGCAAACTTTCCAAGTATCTAGTCCTGGTTAGTGGACCAAGGCTAATATTACACATAAGGGAACCGGGCATGATATACATCTATGTACATATATACCTTCAACATTTAATGGGTATAGAGATCGGGAGCAATTATACGTACATTTTCAATAAAGTGCACAAATAATAGAAAAAAGTTAAAAGTTGATACTTTCATTTCAGACGGATGAGAGAAGACCACAGTGTAAAGGTTTAGGGTAAGTGTGTCGTATTATCATCAACACCTCCCTCCCTTTGTGTATCTGTGGAAAAGAGAAAAAGAGAGAAGACAGATATCTGGGTCAGATCTATATCTGTACATCTTACGTAGCCTTACACTTTTATATTACTGATGAATAACATAACAATTCATGCAACGTCATCATATTTATTCCTGTAAGTGTATATTATACTCCTCATCCATATTATGGCCTTTGGGGTACCGAGTACATAAACGTATTATGTATTTAGATTCTTTTTGTCTTAACTTCATAAGACGGTTGCCTCCTCTTGGGCCAATGTTCACTTGCTCTAATATATAGTAGGTAGGTTTTTTGGGGTCTGAAAAATGGTGACTCTCAAAATGGCGTGCTATGGGATACTGTTGGTCTAAATTACTGATAGCTCGAGTATGTTCTAATACTCTTTTTTTAGCCATATGGGTTGTGCTGCCTATATATATATGTTCACAGGGACAAGTTAGGGCATAGATCACAAAAGGAGTAGTACATGTCAGGAATTGTTTGATCTGCTGCATTTTTTTAATGCTAGGATTCCAATATTCTTTTTTCATGTGGCTGTTGGAACAAGCCTTACAGTGGCCACAAGGATAGAAGCCCTGTAAGTTAATGCCTCTGGGGATGGTCTTAGTGCTTATGTCATTATGTACCAATAGGTCACTCAGAGTACGTCCTCTTTGTATGTTATACTGGGGCGTTTGGGTAAAGTGTCTCCAATAATGGGATCAGATGTAAGCAAGTTCCAGTTTTTTACCAGGCTTTTGTGTATTTGCTTAGAGTTCCCATTATAGGTTAGAATTACTCTCATGATGCCCGGATCATCTTCCTCTTTGTTGGATTTTACAGATTTTACAGTTAATAGATCATCTCTCCCGGTTTCATTCACCTTTTTGCTCGCTTTTTTAATCACCCACATTGGATATCCTCTGGTGAGGAATCTTTGTGTCATCACTCTTTCTTCTGCTAAGTAGTCTAAATTGTTGCTACAATTTCTTTTAGCCCTTAGTAGTTCCCCATAGGGGATGCTCCATTTTAGAGTATCAGGATGGCTGCTTGCTGCATGTAGCAGAGTATTACCTGCTGTATTTTTTCGAAACAATGTTGTTTCGATGGTATTATGCTTGATCAAGACCTTAGTATCTAGATATTCCACCTCTCTTTTGCTGATATTACTCATGAGAGTGATGTTACGGGTGTTAATGTTTAGTCTTTTGATGAAATCGAAGGCTTCCATTTTGTTTCATTTCCAGATGACAAAAATATCATCTATATAACGAAGCCACAGTTGGACTTTCTCAAAGTCCTTTTTAAATTGAGTATCATTACGTATGTCCGCCTCCCAAGCTCCCATGAAAAGGTTCGCCAGACTTGGCGCAAAGCAAGTACCCATTGCTGTACCAAGGGCTTGCACAAAGATCTCCCCATTGAAGCTAAAAAAGTTGTTTTCTAAGCAGTGTTTAATCATGTCAAGCAACATGGTGGTGTGTCCCAGAAATCTTATATCTCTACTTTTCAGAAATCTAGCACAGGCTTCCATCCCCTGATTGTGTTCAATTATGGTATAAAGTGCATTGACATCCATTGTTATTAATAGACATTCATTATCAATCTTCACTTTATTGATTTTGTCTAGGAAATCCTTTGTGTCTCTTACATACGTAGGAAGACCCATAACAAAATCTCTAAGGAAATGATCAATATATCTTGAGATGTTTTCAAGTACACATCCTCTGGAAGAGATGATCGGTCTTCCAGGGGGATTCTGAACGCACTTATGTACCTTGGGGAGAAGGTATAGGATAGGTAAAATGGGAAAATCTTTTTTAAGGTAGCAGAATTCTTCCCATTCGAGCCAACCCTTGTCTTTCCATTCACTTAGTTTTTCCCATATGTCTTTAATGCTATTATTGTATTCTGTACAATTGGATATCTTGTATGTAATACCATCATATAATTGTCTTTCAGCCTCAGCAATATACATTTCTCTCGGCATTATAATAATGTTCCCACCTTTATCCGCAGGTCTGATAAGTATACTTTGGTCCTTAGCTAGATCTTGCATGGCTTTTTTCTGGGTTACAGTCATATTAAATTTTACATTTTTCTTCATTTTAGCCCAATTCTGACTGCTGAGTTCAAATAAGTCAATACCCATCTGATCTTGAAACGAATCTATGTTGTCATGATTCATTTTGGGAATAAAAGTGGACTTGGGTTTAAAATTAGTGTCCGCTGTATGATTGTATTGAATATCTAAGGCGTCCAGGATTCTCCTGGCCTCACTACTTAGATTTAGTTCATCTGCCTCATTTCATCAATGGCGACTAAGTTATCAATGTCTCCTATGACCATGTTGTCAATTTCTGTAATGGGATCATTCGTCTGGTGTCGTTTATTTCTTTTTGGTTTCAATTTGTGCCATTTCTTCAATTTTAATTTTCTACAGAATTTGAAAATGCCAATCTTATCTTCAACATAGTTCATGGTGACTGTAGGACAAAAGGATAACCCTAGGCAAAGCGTTCTTTTATCCTTCTGACTTATATGTCTGTCTGATAGGTTAATTATAGTTTTGTTTACCTGTGTGTCTTCCATAATTATTTTCTCTTCTGTTGTGCCCTTCTTGTTCCCACTGGCATTTGATTTCCTGTTCTGTTTATTCCTTTGTTTACGTTTATTCCTCCTCTTTGTCTGGTATTTCTTGGTCTTCCTCTTGTATTCGGGACTTGTGCTTGATTTTGATTTTTCTCCTGGAGTCTTGTTGATGATCTTGTGGCTTCTGTGGCTCTGTTTTATGAGCCGGTATTGCAATAAAAAATTGTTCTTTTTAGGTGCTGTACCATCAGTAGATTTTATGCTCTCCGTACTTATAGTCAGATCTGACATGTCAGTTAGGGAGTCAATATTATCTTCTTCCTCAGTTGCAACTTCATAATCGACATTAATAGTCTGATTAGTTTGAGTCTGGTTATCATATAGATGGTCATATTTCTTACTATGCATGAGTATCCTACCTGACTCATAGTCGCCACAGTTTTCTATTATTTGTGCACTTTATTGAAAATTTACGTATAATTGCTCCCGATCTCTATACCCATTAAATGTTGAAGGTATATATGTACATAGATGTATATCATGCCCGGTTCCCTTATGTGTAATATTAGCCTTGGTCCACTAACCAGGACTGGATACTTGGAAAGTTTGCTAAGATATCACAATATGTTTGCTTAGATATCATATTTCATAATAGCTGATCCTCACTAACAAGAGGAGCGTACTTTATTACATTATATTATATTATATGATATAGGATGTATCAGCGATTTTCTGGTAAGCGAGATGACCCCCATTATATACAAGTTTATGTCTACCATCACTAAGGATAGAACATCTTCTTTGGGGTCTTGTCAAATGTTTATGTTTATTTGGCAAGGTTTCCTAGACTACCAGATGACGGGGCTGACGTCTCTCCGGGGCGGAGTTTAGATACGTGATAGTATAACACTGTTCCCTCCTCTCCCCCGGACCACAGAGTTCTAATATTGTTCCTAACTCTCCCTCGTAATAATTAATTACATGAATTCTGGGTCATGAGAACAATCTATGTACCTCACACATAAAATCTACTTGAACTAATAATGAACACTGCATGATTACCGATTATAAAACTGTTCCGTAATTATGTTATGCGATCTGCCCAACATGGGTTGTATATTTGTAATATGGATGTTCAACCATGTTTCATAAATTATTATGATTCTGCATGTATGGTTTGTAATTTGGCCAACTGGATCAAATACGAATACACTATCATTTAGTATGTATAATATACCGTTACAAAATGGCGACAATTTAGCACACTAGAGAACAGTGATCTAATGCTCATGTCTGTTTTTCATGTTCATAGTAATACCATATTGTAAACATAAAAGATGTATACAGACGGGTGCAATTTGTGTGATCAAGCACTCCGTGGAGTGCGAAACGCGTCACGTAGATTTATGATGGAATAAATCAACTATTTTGGACTAACGAGTGGATTGTGGTCTGTACGTCCTTGGCCTGAGTGCTCGTGAGGAACGCCGTTTTTGAATGCATATTGAACCCGGCTGCTCCGCCGGCACGAGCCACCCCTACTGAAGGCGAAGGGTTGCTAGCAGGAGCGTTTTTGCAATGAAATATATATATATATATATATATATATATATATATATATATATATATATATATATTACCTACTGGCAGTCGCCAGTAGGTAGTTATAGTTAGGATAATTTTCAATGTTAAATCTCAACATTCTATTTTGAATAACTTTGGCGCCGGTTGACGAATCTGCCTGAAATTTTCAGGAAAATGGTCTCATGGCGGTCCGGTCCTTCCCTGAAAGTTTGGGGGGGATTCGTCAAGCGGGGGCCGAGATAAAAGGGGGGTCCCAAAACGCGTTTTCCCCATGTTAATTTCCATAGGGCGGTCGATTTCACTTTTAGCCCGAACGGCTGAATGGATTTCCACCAAACTTGGCAAAATTGTAGGGACTGGTAGCCCGATGTGCCTTTGCTATGTCTCAAGATATGTGCTCCAGTGGATTTTGAGTAATTTAGGTTCAAAAAAATATATATATCTATAGGCGCTCTCCCGTGCGCGCACCCGTGAGCGCTCCCGGCGCGACACGCGACTTGCGCGCAGGAAGCTGATTGGCTCTCAGTTGTCTGTAAACATTCTAAACAGTCCGGAGCGGCCGCCATCTTGTGTCTCGGTAAAATCGAGACACAAGGGGTTTGAAAAAAAAAGGGGCAAATGACCATAAGGGGGAAGAGTAGACCCCCTCTGACCCCCTAGGTTTGATGTAGGGACTAAAATAGGGTCCTGCAGGGCATTAAAATTTTTTTTTCGTTTTGCGCGGGGGAAGCGCATGGTACGCGCACCGGCGAAGCACGGGGAAAATCCAGGATTATATTTATGAAGGCCTTGCGCTGTTAGTTTTGCGCTTCCTGTGCGTCAATTTTTGTGACGCACCAGCGGTGTAAAAAAATGCGCATTGTTATGCAATATTTAAAAAGTGACGCATCTATCTAGATGCGTCACTTTTTAAATATAGTGCAACGAGGTACATTTTATTACACTGCTGGTGTTATGCGTCACTTTTCTGTGCGCACTCCTTATGACATTCCAGATGTGTCATATTTAATGTATGACGAATCATGTTGCAGATACAATATGGCGCAGAGTTTTAAAAAGTGACCCATGTACCTAGATGCGTCACTTTTTAAAAATAGCGTCAGGTATAATGCATGCAGAGGGGGTGTTCTCCCGCAAAAAGCTTTGTAATAGCGACGCAGTGAAATCTTTCAGATTTCACTGCGTCAGTTTTAGGATGCTGTTGCGTCAAAATCTTGTGCCTGCTTTACAGCAGGTGTTAGACTGAGGCAAGACCTTTCATATGCTGCTTTCCCCATTTGAAAGGACACATTACTGGAGTTGCGTCACTTTTGTGACGCACTCCAGCAATGCGTTACTTGGAATGTCATAAGGAGTGCGCACAGAAAAGTGACGCATTGCACCAGTAGTGTAAAAAAATGTGCCGCGTTGCGTTATATTTAAAAAGTGAGGTATCTAGGTAGATGGGTCACTTTTTAAAATCAAGCGCCACATTATATCTGCGTGAGGTATAATGCATGCAGAGGGGGTGTTCTCCCACTAAAAGCTTTGTAATAGCGACGCAGTGAAATGTTTGAGATTTCACTGCGTCACTTTTAGGATGCTGTTGCATCCTTTAAATATAGTGCAACGAGGCACATTTTATTACACTGCTGGTGTGATGCGTCACTTTTCTGTCCACAGTCCTTATGACATTCCAGATGTGTCATATTTAATGTATGACGAATCATGTTGCAAGGAGCTACAGATACGTCAGTATTTCTGACATATGTGTAAACATAAAAGTGATGCGAGGCCGGCGCAAAATTTTGACGCAATAGCATCCTAAAAGTGACGCAGGGAAATCTCATAGATTTCAGTACGTTGTTATTACCAAGCTTTTTGCGCGGGATTGCCCCTCTGCATACAATATACCTGATGCAGATACAATATGGCGCAGAGTTTTAAAAAGTGACCCATGTACCTAGATGCGTCACTTTTTAAAAAATAGTGTCAGGTATAATGCATGCAGAGGGGGTGTTCCTTGCAAAAAGCTTGGTAATAATGACGCAGTGCGTCACTTTTAGGATGCAGTTGCGCCAAAATCTTGCGCCTGCTTCACAGCAAACCTTTCACATGGTGCTTTTTCCATGTGAAAGGACACATTACTGGAGTTGCGTCACTTTTGTGACGCACTCCTGCAATGCGTTACTTTTGTGTTTACAGATATGTCAGAAATACTCCAGTTTATTCACTGTGTCATAACTTTCTTTTCTAACACTCACCTTCTTTCATTCCTCCTACTTCACTTCCTTTCACCTCTCATACCTTTCTGTTCTTTCTTACTCATTCTCCTTTCAATTATCAATGCACTATATTTCACTTACTCTTCATTTTTTAAGATTATAGCTCTTTGATGAGAATTGGAGGTAGTTCTGAAAAGAACTTTTGGTTTTCTTCTTTTAACTGAAGAGGAACAAAAACAGGGAATAGAAACTGCTCAACAGGAGCAAAAAGAAAAGAAAAAAATTAGGGGTGGGAAGGGCAGTGATGGTTCTCTAATGCCCGAACCATGAGCTGGACACTTTGCTCCCCATAGGTGAGGAGTTGATTGCAGTATCTGCATCTGACGAGCCCATGGTTGAATGCAGGTTGGATGTTGGCTACCTGCCCCTGAGATTGGTCTCTTCCAGAAGAAGTTGCTCCTCCTGTTGATGTAGAGGCCCCATCTCTGGGAACCTCCTGTGCCAGAGCCCTGACACTTTCCCGGGCAAAATTCTGGGGGTGCCTCCTCTCCACATGTCGGATCATCGTAAAGTTCCCAAAAGAGTATTTTTTTTGGGGGTTACCCCGTGACAGGACCTGTTTGCAGATCCTGCACTCTACTTTTGGTGCATTCACCTTCTTCTGGCCTTCTGGAAACTTAAAAAATTTCCAAATGAAATGTTCCTTCACCTTTGGGGTAGGAGGCTCTTCATCAATGAAGTCATCTTCACTGCTGGATGGTCTGGCAGCCATGATGAATCCAGGAATATGGAGCAGCAAAAAAGGCAGGTCTTTCAGTCACAAAAGTGAAAGAAGAAGTGAAGGAAATGGGTGGGGATTTCATTCATTGTAAAAAAAAACTGTTAGCAACCAATGAAAAGTGTTATTTGAGGGTCACATGACCCGACGCGTTTACGCTGCGCGCTCCGGAGCACTTCCGGGTGCGTTTACGCAGCGCGATCGTAGGCGCTTCCGGGGCGCAAACGTGGCGCGATCGTAGGCGCTTTTCCGTGCGTTTATGCGCCGCGCACGTATGCGCTTCCGAGGGCACTTACGTTGCGCGCCGAAGTGACGTCATCAATCTTTTATAGAAATGCATAATCATTTTCCATATTAAAAAAAACTAATTTTATTTGTATGGTACGAAATGTTTTGCATTATTATTAACTTTTCATTCATATTTTTTTTTCACGAACGACAGTTGCGCTCTGGGTGCGCTTTCAGATGAGCTCTCGGAGAAGCTTACAGGAGAGCTTAGCTGAAAGCTTCCCGGAGCGCGCACCCAGAGCGCAAAAGAAAAAAATTATAAGAAAAAATGAATACTTAAAAAAAAACAGCAAATTGTAAAAAAAAAAAAGGTTAGAAACTCGATATACAAAGGAATTAGCATTTAAAAAACCTATGAAATTCACTGAAAAAACCATAGGTTTCACACCAGTTATAGTTAGGAATTAGCATTTAAAAAACCTATGAAATTCACTGAAAAAACCATAGGTTTCACACCAGTTATAGTTAGGAATTAGCATTTAAAAAACCTATTAAATTCACTGAAAAAACCATAGGTTTCACACCAGTTATAGTTAGCTGGAAATTTTACTGATATAAAACCATTGAAATTCCCACGTTATAGTTAGTCGGACTCACTATAACTTGCGCGTGCAATGCACTGCTGATGACATCACATATTACATCACTCATGACATGGTCAGTGACATCACTCATGACATCACTGATGACACCATCCTTGTGACACAGTGACAGACCTCCTTTCAGTGTAATGTAACCCATGAAACACATATTCAAAAATAGAAACTAATATTTTCAAAAAAGTGGATATACCCATACCAGTTACAACAACCAATTCAGTAATATCACCATCTAATACACATCCACTCATGTGTATGTATATGGGTTATTAGATATTTTTATTAGTATCAGTATGAGTGTCTATATGGTTTGGTGGGGGTATTACTTAGCACATAGATGCATGAGTGACTGACTCTTTGTTTGTATGTGTTTTGAAGACAACATATGTACAGGACTGTATGGGTGGATGAGTGTCTATATGTGTTTGTTAGTGAGTGAATGACTGTCTCACTAGTGTCTTTATCAGTAACTACATATGTTTTAATCTAGTATATATGAATATTGATGTATATAAGTGAGTATATGTGAGAGTAAGAGATTGTAAGAGTTCCTGTTTAAATAAGTATGTGTTTCTATAAGTGATTGTTTAAGAGAATAAATATGTGTAATTTTAAATAGAAGTAAGGTGGAAGTGTGTGTATAACTCTATATTCAAATAAATGGATGTCCAATAGTTTATTTGCACGTGTGAATATGTGTGTGAGTAACTTTTGGATGAATGTCGGTGTGTAACAGGATGTATAGGTGTATCACTTCATATGATGAGTGAGTATATGTATGAGTGACTATATAGAACTATTGGTGAATGAGTGGATGTGTATATAGATAGTGGAATTACTGAATTGCTTGTTGTAACTGATATAGGTATCTCCATTTTTTAAAAAATTTCAGTTTCTATTTTTGAATATGTGTCTCAAGGGTTACATTATAGTGAAAGGAGGTCTGTCACTATGTCACAAGGATGGTGTCATGAGTGATGTCACTGACCATGTCATGAGTGATGTAATATGTGATGTCATCAGCAGTGCATTGCACGCGCAAGTTATAGTGAGTCCGACTAACTATAACGTGGGAATTTCAATGGTTTTATATCAGTAAAATTTCCAGCTAACTATAACTGGTGTGAAACCTATGGTTTTTTCAGTGAATTTAATAGGTTTTTTAAATGCTAATTCCTAACTATAACTGGTGTGAAACCTATGGTTTTTTCAGTGAATTTCATAGGTTTTTTAAATGCTAATTCCTAACTATAACTGGTGTGAAACCTATGGTTTTTTCAGTGAATATATATATATATATATATATATTCACTGAAAAAACCATAGGTTTCACACCAGTTATAGTTAGGAATTAGCATTTACAAAACCTATTAAATTCACTGAAAAAACCATAGGTTTCACACCAGTTATAGTTAGCTGGAAATTTTACTGACATAAAACCATTGAAATTCCAACGTTATAGTTAGTTGGACTCACTATAACTTGCGCGCCTGCAATGCACTGCTGATGACGTCACATATTGCATCACTCATGACATGGTCAGTGACATCACTCATGACCTATGGTTTTTTCAGTGAATATATATATATATATATATTCACTGAAAAAACCAGAGGTTTCACACCAGTTATAGTTAGGAATTAGCATTTAAAAAACCTAAGAAATTCACTGAAAAAACCATAGGTTTCACATCAGTTATAGTTAGCTGGAAATTTTACTGACATAAAACCAATGAAATTCCACGTTATAGTTAGTTGGACTCACTATAACTTGCGCGTGTAATCCTCTGCTGATGACATCACATATTACATCACTCATGACATCCAGTGAATGTGTGTCTTTCTGACAAAAAAATATGTTTTATATATGTATATGTAAAAGTTGATTGAAGAATAAATGTTTAAATAAGTATCTAAATGGATTTTTTTTTTTAAATTGATTGGTTGACTGGCTTATTAAGTGTATCTTAGTGAATACATATATTAGCGAGTAATGTTTAAAAATTTAAATATATGTATCAGTGTTTCACTTTGTGTATAAGTGGCTGTATGGGTTGGTGAGTAGCTACATGTGTGTGTATATGGGTTATAATATGTTTTTTTTAGTATCAGTATGAGTGTCTGTATGGTTTGGTGGGGGTGTTACTTAGCACATAGATGCATCAAAGACTGACTCACTGTTTGTATGTTTTTTGAAAACAGCATATGTGCAGGACTGTATGAGTAGATGAGTGTGTATATGTGTGTGTTAGTGATTGAATGCCTGTCTCACTAGTGTGTTTATCAGTAACAAGATATATTTTAATCTAGTATATGTGAGTATTGATGTATATAAGTCAGTATATGTGAAAGTGAGAGATTGTAAGAGTTCCTGTTTAAATAAGTATGTGTTTTTATAAGTGATTGTTTAAAAGAGTACATATGTGTAAGTTTCCTTAGAAGTAAGGTGGTAGTGTGTGTATATCTGTATAGGCAAATAAATGTATGTTTATTAGTTTATTTGCATATGTGAGTATATGTGTGAGTAACTTTTTGATGACTGTCAGTGTGTAACAGGATGAATAGGTGTATCACTACATATGATGAGTGAGTATATGTATGAGTGACTATATAAAACTGTTGGTGAATGTGTGAATGTGTACATAGATGGTGAAATTACTGAATTGGTTGTTGTAACTGGTATGGGTATTTCCACTTTTTTGAAAATGTTAGTTTCTATTTTTGAAAATGTGTTTCAAGGGTTACTTTACAGTGAAAGGAGATCAGTCACTGTGTCACAAGGATGGTGTCATCAGTGATGTCATGAGTGATGTAACTGACCATGTCATGAGTGATGTAATATGTGATGTCATCAGCAGTGCATTACACGCGCAAGTTATAGTGAGTCCAACTAACTATAACGTGGAATTTCATTGGTTTTATGTCAGTGAAATTTCCAGCTAACTATAACTGGTGTGAAACCTATGGTTTTTTCAGTGAATTTCTTAGGTTTTTTAAATGCTAATTCCTAACTATAACTGGTGTGAAACCTCTGGTTTTTTCAGTGAATTTCATAGGTTTTTTAACTGCTAATTTTTAACTTTTTATAGGGCTTCATACCTATGTACTTTTTAGAGAATTTCTAAGCTTATTTTTTCACAAATGTCTATAGCTGAGAAAGGTATGTTTTTCTAAAAATGAACACTATAATGTATATTAAGATAATATTTTTGTTTTAAAATAGTATTTTTTTTATTTTTTTATGTTTGACTCTGGAGCGCTCCCGGTGCGCGTACCGGTGAACACCCCGGTGCGCGTACCGGTGCGCGTCCCGTCAGCGCACCAACAAAAAAAAAAGAAAAAAAAAATTAATGAAGGAGTGACCATGAGGAATGGGGACAGAGAGAGTGGTGTTAAGAGAAAGAGAGCTAGAGGGAGGAACACAGAGGGACTGTGTAATAGATAGTAAGACAGAGAAAAAGTATAAGAGGAAGTAACAGAGAAAAAGAAAATGAATAAGGGAGCAAAAGAAGAGAAGAAAGAGGAAGAAGACTAAAGCAGAGGTTCTGGGAGAATGTGACTGAAAGGAAGAAGAGTTAAGTATGGGGAATGACAGATAGTGACGGAACCCAAGAAAAAAAGTAGTGACGGAGGGAAAGAAAATAGCAGTGAGTGTAAGTAAAGAGGAGTGAAAGAGGGTGGATATTAGTGAATAAGGGTAAGACATGGGGAGTAACAGAGAGAAAGAAGAAGAGAGAGAGTAAAGGAAGGAGTGTCACAAAGGGACTAAGTGAACCATTAAAAAAGGTAAGTGAAGGAGTGTGGATAAGCAGAGGTACTGAAAGAAGTTGAATGTGGTAGGAAGTAAACATGGAGGATAAGAATAAGTGAGGGAAGCAAAGTAAGGAAACAGGGGTGAGGTAGGGTGAGAGAAAAGTAGTGAAAATAAAACAAAACGTGATAACAAACTACATTTTGTAAACACACTTACCATATAATTAATGAAAACTTGTATCTGTGAAAGACAAAAGAAAAAACACGTTATAATTACTTAAAAATATATATTAAAATAGAAGAAACAGTTCAAGAGGTTTAAAAATCTAAAAAAGTTTACTAAGAAATGAAGCAATAGTGAAGGATACAAAAACAGAAATAAAGTAATGGAGAAAGAGAAAAAAGAAGGAAAAAGAAATAGAAAGAGAACAAATTACTAAAGGTAAGTAAGATACTAAAAGAATGTAAGATACCAAAATGAAATCAGGAAAGATAAGAAAGTAATAGGAAAATGAGTGAAAAGGAGAGGAGTCTGAATGAGGAACTATTAATAAAAAAGAGGAATAGAAGATGACTGAGAGTGAGTGAAGGGGAGTCACAGAGTGAAGGGATGAAGGGAATGAGGTTAATATAGAACGATGGATAAAACAGGAGTGAGAGAGTAAGTACACAGAAAAACAAAGGGAAGAACTAAGTGAACTACAGTACAATGAGTGCGAAAGAAAAAAAAAGGAGATAAAGAAAGAGAGGGTAAGAAAACTAAAGCAGTGGTACTGAGAGAATGTGAAAAAGATAAAAAGTGGTGGAAGGAAGAGAGGAAATGCAGACAGTTCAAATTAGATTGAGAAGTTGTGAATGAAGTGCAGTAAAGGAACAGCGATGAAATAAAGTTAAAAAAAGAGAGTGTAAATGAGTAAAGAGAGGTAAATAAGGGTGAAAAAGGAAAATGAGTGTGAGACAATGTGAACACAATATAAATTACACAATGCAAACTACACAATAACTTCTACAATATGTTACATTATTTATTTTGCTGTTCTCAGAATATATTGAATTTCACTTAAATTAGTGAGTTCAAAGTCTTCATCATATAACAGCGGGAAAAAAACACAATCTAAAAGATTGTGTTTAAAAAACCCATTCAAACATACATCTCATATATGTACACTAATCTTTGATTCACTTACTTTTCCGTGAGGCAAAATAGAAGATAGTGAAGGTCCTTTTGGTGGAAAAAAAGTCTGCTGTGCTCTATAACTTCCATTTCATCGACTTCCTATGAAAAAAGATCTAAGAACATCATATCTTACACTTTCCTCACGGCCAATTTGTGTCAGATATATCAGTATTTTTTACTTTGAGATCCATTTAAAGTATCTACATCAGATAAATAATTTAAAACATTAGATTAACTAACTAACTAACTAACTAACTTTTAGTATCTATTCCCGTCTTGAAAGGCCAATTCCCTTTACTAAAACTTTGGTTTTAAAAACACTAGATAAGAATTTGTAGAGTCATAAGGCAAACGTTGTTTATAAGTTAAATGAGAATCATTGCAGTAACTCCATCCTTTTTCACATTTTAAGTAGCATGTATAATGTCCTGAGGTTGTCGAAGAACCGTCATGATAAATAATAGCTTCAGTTGTAAAGGTTTTTCCTGAAATTGATAACTGAGAAGCCACAAACGTTTTTGATAGAAGTTGTCAATTTAGTTCCATCAGGTCTACATCGTTGGAAAACTAAAATGATATACTGCCCATAACTTTGTATAAATAATGTGGACAGCATTGTACAGTTACATTGGGTACACACCATATTATGATCTGCTGCTTTAACTAGATTTTTAAATGGCACTGATTTACAGTCAGGTAAAGTCAAATATATAAATCTTTCAGTGTCTATTCTAGTAGTACTTGATGAACTACAATTGTGGCAGTCATGCTGCCATTGATAAGAAAGGCTGAAATGATTATCTACATCTACACCTTCATCTTCCAAAACACCAAACATATACATTAAAAATTCCTGACAATCCTGCTGAATGTTCTGTGAAAATTTATCTTGACCAGAACACATATCTAAAATATTTTGAATTTCTGTTGCACTTTCTATTTTTGCTGTATCACTGCTACATTTCTCAAACACAGAATTCAATAAACCACACAATCTTTGATCCCGATTTTCAACAATCTGTTCTTGTAAAGTTTTAAGAAAAAAACAACATTAACCACTACATTAGCATAGCAGTTGACACCAGAACTATTTTCAAACTGAAATCCAACAACATTTTGTTCACAATTCTTTTTCTTCCTGTTTTCAATTACAGTTTTCTCTACTTTTTGTCTTTTTGCTACTACCTCACTGCAATTACTCTCATTTCTTCTTTTTCGGCCTACCATACGTTTTTCAAACAGAGGATATTGAGGCAAATGTGGAGCATATTGTCTTCTTAATCTATTGTATTCTTTAACACAATCTAGATCTGCACAAATTTTTGTCTCATCACACTCAATCAAGTACAATCCTGACTCGGGATAATGCCACATATGCCATACCCTCTTTAAACACAGATCCTCCAATGTTCACTAAAGCATTATCTACACTTAAACCTTGAGATTTATGAATTGTTACTGCATATGCCAAACAAACAGGAAACTGTTTTCGGCGAACATATAAGTCTTTTACAAGCAAAAATCTAGCAGAACAACGACTGATTTGTTGTACTTGCTCAATGCCATTCAATTTTATTTTTAAAAATTCAATTCCATCTCTATTTCTATAATTCACAAAATCAACAACATAACCCATTGCTCCATTTACCAGACTTCTTTCAACATTTAAATTCCTTCTCAAAATGATAAGACAATTTAAACACACATTCAGAGTCTTTTCAAAACCAGCTATTTTAGAAATACTTTTCTCTAATGAATCCAATTTAGTTTTCAAATTTTCAGACAAAACAATTGTTGCACCCATATGCTCTATTTTATCTATTGCTTCCAGTTTCACAATCTCTTCATTTTCTAACTCTAACATTTTGTTGTTGAAGATGGAACATTCTTGCAGAGTTGGCATCAAACATATCCCAGATTTCTTCTCAGCTTTTTTTAAAAAAATATTCTCTGGAAGAATGTTTTCATTTGGATACAAATTTGAAATTAATCGGCCATGTGAAGCTTCTTTCCCAAGCTCGCTTACTTTTCCAATTCTTACATCTTGTAGAATATTTTTATAATCTTCATCCTTTGCCTGTCGCATATTTTGAAGCAGTTCAGCATATTTAAAATTTAACTATATATTAACGTTTCCAATGCTTCCAAGGGACTTCCTGTTATCTTCATGTGTGAGCATTTCAAACACTGGTTGTCCTTTTACTGGAGTCAACTGCAATAGATCTCCAAAAACAATAATGTGTTTTCCTCCAAATAAGACATCATACTCTGTTCTAAATATTTCTTGCATTCTCAAATGCACAAAAGCAAACATTAGATTTGAGACCATGCTTACTTCATCAATAATAAGTTTCATTTTCTTCAAGACTCTTGAAACTTCAGAACACGCATCTCCAGATAACTTGTTGTAATGCAATTTATTATCATGCTCAACTGGCAGCATCAGTAAACGATGTAGAGTAATCCCTTTAATATTATGTGCTGCCAGACCAGTTGGAGCAGTTACAACACAAGACAGTGGTGAATCAGTCCTTTTCTGCAGATAACTTGCAATGGCTTTAATTAGAAAACTTTTTCCTATCCCCGCTTCTCCACTTACGTACAGTCGGACAGGGTCAAATGATGTACATGAGCACTCTTTTTTCTCATGTCTGAATCCATGTTCAATCTGCTCTGTGACTTCATCATATATCTTTTTCTGCTCAACGTTTAGTTGCTTTACCAAATCTTCTAAGTTAACTCCATCCTCTTGAGCTTGTTCCATAGCTCTTTCCACCTCATCCATGGCAGTGGCAGCTTCATTTTGGATAATAGGTCCTCCTAGTGGATCCTGACTCAATGAAGTAGAACTCTGACTATCTTGAGAACTGTCTCTAGCTATCTCTTCAGCAATTTTGGTTTCTTGCTCTATTTCTTCATTTAACATTTGCAGATAATTTAGAAAAATAGGACATTCTATGGTATCCTTAGTTGCATTAAAAGAGTCTTCATAACAGAGAAAATCTCCAAGTAGTTCCTCTTCTGTACGCCATTGCTTAAAGAGTTGCAAAAGAGCTAAATAGTAAAATTCTCTTTTGTCTGGAGCTTCACAACTCAATTTTCGATGATTAATCAAATGGCCTTTTTTCTGCTTCACTAGACATCCTTCATAGCCAATGACTGCATATTTTCCATTATTGATATCTTCTGTGATGTTCCTCTTATAACTGTAGTTTTGCAGAACTTCATACAAACAAGTGTTCTCAAGGTGAGTACTTCTATTTGGATAGTATGTATCCAACATATTTGTCTTCAAAATATCTGTACTGTTTGGTTCTTTGTCCGCCAAATATTCAATTTCTTGTACAGATTTCAAAACTCGGTTTCGTGTTGCAGCAAGACCTTGACTCACCCAAATGATTGTTCTTGATTTGGCATAGAGACTTGCTGATGATAACCAATCAGAACATTCATATGCTCCAATTTCTCGATGCAACAACATCTTCAGACTGAAACTATATAATTTTTTGCTTAGACTCTTTTCATGTGAAATGTCCTCCCACATTTCCTTCAGTTCTGTCTTTTCTTTTTTGGTGATGTAAGATGTCACATATCGAGCCACAGCAATAGAATTGTCAGCAACTAACTGAATGTCCATGTTAGCATTCCACATGGACAAAATCACTGGGTTGTAATCGTTGATGTACTTAGATTCTTCATTTCTTTTCAAATTGTATGTATTTTTGGGAGATTTCCTCGTCACAGTATGTCGTAGAGATGACATCAAATTATTTACTCTTCCCTTAGAAATCACAGTCGTGGAAATGCAAAACGACATTTCGTGTAGTACTTTTCCTTGTTTTTAAATTTTCGACGACAGTACTTTACACAACGATGAGATTGAAAACGTAAATCTTGTTGCCTTAAACTGTTTTCTTCAGTAGATTTTGGAACAGCACATGTTGAATACTCTTCAATGAAACTCATCACTGTTTCATCCGAATCTGATCCAAATTTGGGTGCATCTTTAATCCATAACAACATATGTATATGAGGAGCACCTCTCGCTTGATATTCCTTCCTCCAAAAGAAATCCAAAACCTCTCCAAGGGGAGGATTTTTTTTGTTGGTAATAAAAGACATCATAGCTTCAAATCTATGATTAAAATATCTGCAAACATTTACTGGATCCAAAGAACACAGTTCTCCAGGTGTTTTCAATTCTATATTTGGTATGTTTCCATTTGCCTCTCGTAGAAATTCAAGTAAGTCGTCCCATGCATACTCAGGACAGCTAAGAGTGAGGAACCATGTAGGAGTTCCTAATTTTCTTAGCATACATTTCAATTCTCCATGACGATGGAACCAATACTCATTGGTTCCACGTTGACATGCCATGAGATTGATAAGCTGAGATTCCAAAATACTATCTTGCAGATTAACTTTCTTCATAAAGTCCCTTGCATAAACATTTTGCAGATGAGCTCCACTTTTCAGTATATGATTAACTGCATAAGAAAGCCCAGACAAATCACTTTCAAACAGTAGATGAAACAAATATGGAATGCATTGACGAAACCTTGGATCTTCAGCATATAATCTTAGAGTCCGGTATTCAGCTGCAGGAATTTGAACTGGTCGATCATCATATCGTCCACCACGACCTGTTGGAAATAATTGTGGAAAACAACGAGCTTCCAAACTTTCTTCCCATACACTAATAGGACTTCCTTTTGCTGCTTTCATTTGAAACAAGTCAATTGCATTTCCCATTACTTCTTTGGAATGCAAAGGATGAACAGTATAATGTTCATATATTTCTTCACTTCTAGACACATCAACTTTTTCAATTTGACCAACTGAACAATCACTGTCTTCTTCTGTAGCTGTTTCCTCTGCTCCAACACTTACATCGTTGTAGTACTCATTGTTTTTGACCAAATACAACGTTGCCTTTTGGACTTTCCTAACATCCACTAAATCTTGACAGATTTTCTTACTCTTTGTCGGAACCCCATTAACTAGAATATCTAGAGGATCCTCTTCTACTCTTTCTACACCAATTGTATCAATATTTTTCTTTACATCTAGAGGCAAATAAACAACTCTTCCCTTTAATCCTCTCTGTAAATCCGATGGAGGCAATTTCCCTGTCTTAGGCTCCATGCGAACAATAGCCTGAAAAGGATGGACACATTGAATCAAAATAGATTCATAAGTATTTAAATCCATCAATTCAGAAGGAATATCTATCAACTGAAGATTATTATGAACTGCTCTAGCAGGCATTCTATTTTCATTTAATTTTTTTAAACAATAATTACAAATACGCTGATCAAAACTCAAATCAAAATAATTCTCCACCAACAAATAACTTACAAAATCCTTCCATTCACTATTATTTTCCAATTCACTTTTTGCATATAAATCAACTAACCTAGTCTGAATCTTATAATGAGTCCGTCGACAACACACACAAGTTAAATTAGGCCTTTCACTTGATTTCACCTTAAACTTGGTAATTTCCTCGTCAAACTTTTCTGTACTTGAAATCTGTCCATTATCTTCCACATTACCATCCATTACTATATCCATTTCTACACTGTCCTCTTTGTTCCCAAAATAACAAAACTCAATTTCTTCACGAATAGTCTTCACATCCACTTCAGATCCATGCAAAAGAGCACTGTTTAACTGTTTAAGCTTAAGTGCTGGACTTTTTGCATAATACAACTTTCTCACTAATTTCCTCACCTTATTATGATGCACTGCTAACATCCTAAAATGATGAAAAACACTCTGACATACTTTTCTAGAAAGACAAGCTAGTGAATGCCCATGCAAACCTGTGCTTTCTCTCACTCTGCAAGGATCTAACTCTTGCAAGATCTTCATTTTTTGTTTGAGACTTTTCTTACTATATGTACGTAAGAAATTTCGAAGCAAATCGATTGAATCCTGTCGCACACTACAAATACTACTGCACTTCCATGTGTACACTGGACCCTTAGTACGTCTCCCTAAAACTTCATCAGCTAACACCTCTTCTGCATCTCTAGACACAAGTTTCTCTTTTTCCATCACATGACCATCTTTCACCTCATATGCTCGACCACTGGTGTCAACTGCACGCACCAAATCATTTTCATGAAAGTAACTCTCCTCATTGAAAAATGGCTCAGAACTTGCACTATGCATCCATTCACCAGAAAATACTTCTCAAAAATTACTCCGATTAATAATTCTTTTCCATCTACTGTTCGATTTGAAAACATCAATTGCCTTATTAAGTATCCTAATTCTATTGATTACTAAAATAAATAATTTTTTCTTAACTTCAAAAGCCTGATCAACAATCTTCTCTACACTTTTCTTTTTCTTGTAAAAAGCAGTTCTCAGTTTACCTTTCTTATCATTTTTTAGCAAATTTAAAACTACCCTATTGCGAAACATTCGCCTACGGATGTCCCAAAATTGATTTACCCTTCTATTGCTATCCATTCTCTTCTCTCCTGCTCCAATCGAGACATTTTTTGTGGGCCTCTCCTTCCTTTTTATATTTGCTGTCTCTTTCTGAATATTCACATTAGCAATATCATTTCTTTTTGTACGACATATGTTGCGAAGAAAAGACTTAATTGGCATACCAGAAGCTTTTCTGGTGTTTTTTGAAGTAGTTGTTGTAGAGGATTCCATAAATTCTGTTTTTGATGTTCTCCTTTTACGTATGGTATTTTTGATAATTCTTTGCCTTGAAGGCATTTTTGCTTGCTTTTCAGAAGTTGATTTGAATCTGTTGTTCTGAAAAAAAAACACATGAAAGACCACTATTAGCAAACAACAAAGTAATGACAAAAAGCAAACGATATAAACAATAAATTGCAACATATTTAAGTTTATACAACAGCAACTCAGGGCCTTATTTATGAAGGCCTTGCACCACCAGTGCAACCCATATTAAAAGTGACATACCGGCGCCACAAGACAATCATAAATAAGACCCAAATAAAAATACCATTGATTGGCACCAAAAATCGTTTTTAGAATAACATTTAAAAAACACTGGGCAGAACCTATGTATAAGCAGTCAATATCACTTTTGAAACCTCACTGTTTCCCAAAATACAAATCCTTTACCTTGCAAATGTTAATATCAAGCATTATCAAATAGCAGAGCACAAACCAAGAGCAAATAAACTCAGGGCCTTATTTATGAAGGCCTTGCGCCACCAGTGCGTCACTTTCTTTCCATGTTTAAAGTGATGCACCGGCTGCACAAGGCAATCATAAAGTAGACCCAAATATAAATTCCATTGATTTGCACTAAAAATCGTTTTTTGATTAACATTATAAAAACACTGCCCAGAACCTATGTACAAGCACAGAATTTCACTTTTGAAACATCACTGTTTCCCAAAATACAAATCCTCTACTTTGCAAATGTTGATATCAAGCATTATCAAATAGCAGAGCACAAACCAAGAGCAAAGAAACTCAGAGCCTTATTTATGAATACCTTGCACCAGAAAAGCGTCACTTATTTCACATGTATAAAGTGATGCACCGGCTGCACAAGGCAATCATAAGTAAGGGCCAAATGAAAATACCATTCATTTGCCCCAAAAATCGTTTTTTGAATAACATTTTAGAAACACTGCTCAGAACCTATGTACAAGCACAGAATTTCACTTTTGAAACATCACTGTTTCCCAAAATACAAATCCTCTATCTTGCAAATATTGATATCAAGAATTATCAAAAAGCCAAAAACAAACCAAAAGCAAATAAACTCAGGGCCTTATTTATGAAGGCCTTGCGCCACCAGTGCGTCACTTTCTTCCCATGTTAAAAGTGACATACCTACGCCACAAGACAATCATAAATTGGACCCAAACATAAATTCCATTGATTTGCACTTAAACTCGTTTTTTGATTAACATTTTAAAAACACTGCCCAGAACCTATGTACAAGCACAGAATTTCACTTTTGAAACATCACTGTTTCCCAAAATACAAATCCTCTACCTTGCAAATGTTGATATCAAGCATTATCAAATAGCAGAGCACAAACCAAGAGCAAAGAAACTCAGAGCCTTATTTATGAAGACCTTGCACCAGAAAAGCGTCACTTATTTCACATGTATAAAATGATGCACCGGCTGCACAAGGCAATCATAAATAAGGGCCAAATGAAAATACCATTAGTTTGCCCCAAAAATCGTTTTTTGAATAACATTTTAGAAACACTGCTCAGAACCTATGTACAAGCACAGAATTTCACTTTTGAAACATCACTGTTTCCCAAAATACAAGTCCTCTATCTTGCAAATGTTGCTATCAAGCATTATCAAAAAGCCAAAAACAAACCAAAAGCAAATAAACTCAGGGCCCTATTTATGAAGGCCTTGCGCCACCAGTGCGTCACTTATTACCCATGTTTAAAGTGATGCATCAGCTGCACAAGGCAATCATAAAAAAGGGCCAAATGAAAATACCAATGAATTGCACCCAAAATCGTTTTTTGAATAACATTTAAGAAACATTGCGCAGAACCTATGTACAACCACTCAATATCAGCTTTGAAACATCACTGTGCCCCAAAATACAAATCCACTATCTTGCAAATGTTCATAATAAATATTATCAAAAAGCAAATAACAAATCAACAGCCAACAAACTCTGGGCCTTATTTATGAAGGCCTTGCGCCACAAGAGCGTCACTTATTTCCCATGTTTAAAGTGATGCACCGGTTGCATAAGGCAATCATAAATAAGGGCCAAATGAAAATACCATTCATTTGCACCCAAAATCGTTTTTTGAATAACATTTAAAAAACACTGCCCAGAACCTATGTATAAGCACTCAATATCACTTTTGAAACGTCACTGTTTCCCAAAATACAAATCCTCTACCTTGCAAATGTTGATATCAAGCAATATCAAAAAGCTGAACACAAACCAAGAACAAAGAAATTCAAGGCCTTATTTATGAAGGCCTTACGCCACAAGAGCGTCATTTATTTCCCATGTTTAAAGTGATGCACCGGCTGCACAAGGCAATCATAAATAAGGGCCAAATGAAAATACCATTGATTTGCACCCAAAATCATTTTTTGAATAACATTTATGAAACACTGCGCAGAACCTATGTACAGGCATTCAATTTCACTACTGAAACTTAACTATCTGCTTCCAAATATTCTCCATAGAGCAAACAAGTCTCTATCTTAATTAAATAAATCATTTCTTACCTTTACAAATGCTTTGGGAGATTGAAAACAGTGTCAGACACACACACCAATTTTTCTTTAGCAGAGCAAAAGGTGTGCACTCAATACACTGAAACCAAGACTGGCATAGAAAATCTCTAACTTTGCACACATATGCCTTAATTCAACCAATCAAAAGTCTTCCCTCACTATTTTCAAACCAACACCCTTCCCCCTCTCAGATCTTTCTATCTGTTACCATAGCAACTCCCTCCTAACTGAACTCTCAGGTTCAAAAGTTTATTGTACAATGTTGCAAATTAACTCAGCAAGGATGTTTGACCTCTCAATACACCAGCTTATCCAGGGCATTATTGCTTTTAGTGACTTTATCTTAACCATTCAAATTGTTTCTTTCACACAACACAACCATGCACCCTAACTTTCAGTTTTCAACTCTCTGAATCCACCAATCATTGCTTGTGATTCAAGAGCAGTGAAACTCCACAATTATTTTTTTGTAAACTCCTACAGTTCCAACTGCCATTTCATTCCCACACTTCATCTGACTGCACCAGAACCTTCTCACATCATGTATTCGGTATGGATTATTGGACATAGCTACATCCACTGGGCTCAAAGGTATGCAGCAAGCAGAAATTATCACAACCTTGATTTATCAAATCTGGAAATCAAGTGGATTGGCCAGAAAGGATTAAGATGTCATCAATTGATACCATTGGTGAAAACCTTTTTGCATCTGCCAAGCCCTAACCTCTTAATAGTGCACTGTGGTGGAAATGATTTGGGCACTATGACTGGGATTGGTCTGGAAATGCTCTTAAAGGACACCTTTGATCAATTGATGACACTTTTTCCACAAACTGCCTTGGTATATTCAAATATATGTCAAAGACAGAAATGGAACTGGTCCAACCAATTTTGTCCACAATTTGAGAAAGCACGGAAACATGTGAATAAATCTGTTTCTGCTTACATGAGAGACTGTGGAATGGGTTCAATATACAATAACAACTTGCGTTACAACATGCAAGACATCTACAGAGGAGATGGTATGCACTTCTCAGATGAGGGAAATAGAATATTCCTCCTGAATTTAAGACTGTGCATTGGAACCTACTTGTAGGTACTTAACTCAACCACAGAACCCAAAAGCTCTTTTCAGAGCTACCCTACCTCTGATCATCAAAAACGTTTATCCTTTTCTAACTTTTTTCACTATTTTTCACCAAAGTACGCTTCCCGGTACGCTTACCGGTGCGCGTACTGTGCGCTTCCTCCGCGGAAAATTAAAGATTTTCTTTTTTTTTACCTTTATAAGCCTCCTAAGCCCCCCTCAGAAAACCTAGAGGGTCAAGAAATCTCTACCCTGCCCCCTTCTAGCCATACCGAACATTGTTTGCCCTCCATCTTGTGTCTCGATTGTACCGAAACACAAAATGGAGGGCTCCCGTTACGCTGCCGGTGCGCGTACCGGAGCGCGCACCGGTAAGCGCTCCATAAAAAAGGTGGGAAAGTAATTTTCAGAAAAACCACTGGAGACACTTTCATCAAATATAGAATAGGCCCTACTACATAGCAGTCCCTACCATTTGCCCAAATTTGGTGATATTCCATTGAGACATTTAGGCTACAGGCCTGTCTAAATATGCTGAGGTAAATTACATGACAAAAACACATATGAAGTGTTAGAATTTACAACCAATTAAAAAGTTTCTTTCATTTTCTACGATTATTTCCTGACATTTGATTGGTTATGTACAAGAATATATATAAAAGAAGAGAGGGAAACACAGCCATTTTGACTACTGCTTCCTGAAGTACATTTGAAAAGAAATAACACTGACAACTTCAACTACTTTCTCAAAGGTAAGTTGTTATTTTGGAAAGTGAAGTATGTTGTGCACTTTAAGTTAATTTGAGCAAAAATATTCTGTTAGTTATATACTATCCCTCTGTAATAGTTATAGATTGAGATAGATCAAAAAGAAATGTTAAAGGTAATGTGAATATCCAGAAGCAGAGAGCAAATCTAATAAGGAAGGACAGGCCCTCAAAAAATGTCTCTATTGGAGCAGGAGAGAAGAGTATGGATAGCAATAGAAGGTTAAATCAATTTAGGGACATTCGTAGACGAATGTTTCGCAATAGGGTAGTTTTAAATTTGCTAAAAAATGAAAAGAAAGGTAAACAGAGAGTTGCTTTTTACAAGAAAAAGAAAAGTGTAGAGAAGATTGTTGATCAGGCTTTTGAAATTAAGAATTTTTTTTTATTTTAGTAATCAATAGAATTAGGATACTTAATAAGGCAATTGATGTTTTCAAATCGAACAGTAGATGGAAAAGAATTATTAATCGGACTAATGTTTGTGAAGTATTTTCTGGAGAATGGATGCATAGTTCAAGTTCTAAGCCATTTTTTAATGAGGAGAGTTACTTTCAGGAAAATGATTTGGTGCATGCAGTTGACACCAGTGGTCGAACATATGAGGTGAAAGATGGTTGTGTGATGGAAAAAGAGAAACTTATGTCTAGAGATGCAGAAGAGGTGTTAGGTGATGAAGTTTTAGGGAGACGTACTAAGGGTCCAGTGTACACATGGAAATGCAGTAGTATTTGTAGTGTGCGACAGGATTCAATCGATTTGCTTCGAAATTTCTTACGTACATATAGTAAGAAAAGTCTCAAACAAAAAATGAAGATCTTGCAAGAGTTAGATCCTTGCAGAGTGAGAGAAAACACAGGTTTGCATGGGCATTCACTGGCTTGTCTTTCTAGAAAAGTATGTCAGAGTGTTTTTCATCATTTTAGGATGTTAGCAGTGCATCATAATAAGGTGAGAAAATTAGTGAGAAGGTTGTATTATGAAAAAAGTCCAGCACTTAAGCTTAAACAGGTAAACAGTGCTCTTTTGCATGGATCTGAAGTAGATGTGAAGACTATTTGTGAAGAAATTGAGTTTTGTTATTTTGGGAACAAAGAGGACAGTGTAGAAATGGATATAGTAATGGATGGTAATGTGGAAGACAATGTACAGATTTCAAGTACAGAAAAATTTAATGAGGAAATTACCAAGTTTAAGGTGAAATCAAGTGAAAGGCCTAATTTAACTTGTGTGTGTTGTCGACGGACTCATTATAAGATTCAGACTAGGTTAGGTGATTTATATGCAAAATGTGAATTGGAAAATAATAGGGAATGGAAGGATTTTGTAAGTTATTTGTTGGTGGAGAATTCCTTTGATTTGAGTTTTGATCAGCGTATTTGTAATTATTGTTTAAAAAAATTAAATGAAAATAGAATGCCTGCTAGAGCTGCTCATAAGATTCTTCAGTTGATAGATATTCCTTCTGAATTGATGGATTTAAATACTTATGAATCAATTTTGATTCAATGTGTCCATCCTTTTCAAGCTATTGTTCGCATGGAGCCTAAGATAGGGAAATTACCTCCTACAGATTTACAAAGAGGATTAAAGGGAAGAGTTGTTTATTTGCCTCTAGATGTCAAGAAAAATATTGATACAATTGGTGTAGAAAGAGTAGAAGAGGATCCTCTTGTTATTCTAGTTAATCGGGTTCCGACAAAGAGTAAGAAAATCTGGCAAGATTTAGTGGATGTTAGGAAAGTCAAAAAGGCAACGTTGTATTTGGTCAAAAACAATGAGTACTATACAGATGTAAGTGTTGGAGGAGAGGAAATAGCTACAGAAGAAGACAGTGATTCTTCAGTTGGTCAAATTGAAAAAGTTGATGTGTCTAGAAGTGAAGAAATATATGAACATTTACTGTTCATCCTTTGTATTCCAAAGAAGTAATGGGGAATGCAATTGACTTGTTTCAAATGAAAGCAGCAAAAGGAAGTCCTATGAGTGTATGGGAAGAAAGTTTGGAAGCTCGTTGTTTTCCACAGTTATTTCCAACAGGTCGAGGTAGACGATATGACGATCGACCAGTTCAAATTCCTGCAGCTGAATACCGGACTTTAAGATTATATGCTGAAGATCCAAGGTTTCGTCAATGCATTCCATATTTGTTTCATCTACTGTTTGAAAGTGATTTGTCTGGGCTTTCTTATGCAGTTAATCATATATTGAAAAGTGGAGCTCATCTGCAAAATGTTTCTGCAAAGGACTTTATGGAGAAAGTCAATCAGTATTTTGGAATCTCAGCTAATCAATCTCATGGCATGTCAGCGTGGAACAAATGAGTATTGGTTCCATCGTCATGGGGAATTAAAATGTATGCTAAGAAACTTAGGAACTCCTACATGGTTCCTCACTCTTAGCTGTGCTGAGTATGCATGGGACGACTTACTTCAATTTCTACGAGAGGCAAATGAAAACATACAAAATATAGAAATGAAAACACCTGGAGAACTGTGTTCTTTGGATCCAGTGAATGTTTGCAGATATTTTAATCATAGATTTGAAGCTATGATGTCTTTTATTACCAACAAAAAAAATCCTCCCCTTGGAGAGGTTTTGGATTTCTTTTGGAGGAAGGAATATCAAGCGAGAGGTGCTCCATATACACATATGTTGTTATGGATTAAAGATGCACCCAAATTTGGATCAGATTCGGATGAAACAGTGACGAGTTTCATTGAAGAATATTCAACATGTGCTGTTCCAAAAACTACTGAAGAAAACAGTTTAAGGCAACAAGTTTTACGTTTTCAATCTCATCGTTGTGGAAAGTACTGTCGTCGAAAATTCAAAAACAAGGAAAAGTACTACACGAAATGTCGTTTTGCGTTTCCACGACCAGTGATTTCTAAGGGAAGAGTAAATGATTTGATGCCATCTCTACGACATACTGTGACAAGGAAATCACCCAAAAATACATATAACTTAAAAAGAAACGAAGAGTCCAAGTACATCAACGACTACAACCCAGTGATTTTGTCCATGTGGAATGCTAATATGGATATTCAGTTCACAAAAAAAGAAAAGACAGAACTGAAGGAAATGTGGGAGGACATTTCACGTGAAAAGAGTCTAAGCAAGAAATTATACAGTTTCAGTCTGAAGATGTTGTCGCATCGAGAAATTGGAGCATATGAATGTTCTGATCGGTTATCATCAGCAAGTCTCTATGCCAAATCAAGAACAATCATTTGGGTGAGTCTAGGTCTTGCGGCAACACGAAACCGAGTTTTGAAATCTGTACAAGAAATTTAATATTTGGCGGAGAAAGAACCAAACAGTACAGATATTTTGAAGACAAATATGTTGGATACATACTATCCAAATAGAAGTACTCACCTTGAGAACACTTGTTTGTATGAAGTTCTGCAAAACTACAGTTATAAGAGGAACATAACAGAAGATATCAATAATGGAAAATATGCAGTCATTGGGTATGAAGGATGTCTAGTGAAGCAGAGAAAAGGCCATTTGATTAATCATCGAAAATTGAGTTGCGAAGCTCCAGACAAAAGAGAATTTTACTATTTAGCTCTTTTACAACTCTTTAAGCCATGGTGTACAGAAGAGGAACTACTTGGAGATTTTCTCTGTTATGAAGACTCTTTTAATGCAACTAAGGATACCATAGAATGTCCTGTTTTTCCAAATTATCTGCAAATGTTGAAAGAAGAAATAGAGCAAGAAACCACAATTGCTGAAGAGATTGCTAGAGACAGTTCTCAAGACAGTCAGAGTTCTACTTCATTGAGTCAGGATCCACTAGGAGGACCAATTATCCAAAATGAAGCTGCAACTGCCATGGATGAGGTGGAAAGAGCTATGGAACAAGCTCAAGAGGATGGAGTTAACTTAGAAGATTTGATAAAGCAACTAAACGTTGTGCAGAAAAAGATATATGACGAAGTTACGGAACAGATTGAACATGGATTCAGACATGAGAAAAAAGAATGCTCATGTACATCATTTGAGCCTGTCCGACTGTACGTAAGTGGAGAAGCGGGAACAGAAAAAAGTTTTCTGATTAAAGCCATTGCAACTTATTTGCAGAAAAGGACTGAATCACCACTGTCTTGTGTTGTAACCGCTCCAACTGGACTGGCAGCACATAACATTGAAGGGATTACTCTACATCGTTTACTGATGCTGCCAGTTGAGCATGATAATAATTTGCATTACAACAAGTTATCTGGAGATGCGTGTTCTGAAGTTTCTAGAGTCTTGAAGAAAATGAAACTTCTTATCATTGAGGAAGTAAGCATGGTCTCAAATCTAATGCTTGCTTTTGTGCATTTGAGAATGCAAGAAATTCTTAGAACAGAGTATGATGTTTTATTTGGAGGAAAACACATTATTGTTTTTGGAGATCTACTGCAGTTGACTCCAGTAAAAGGACAACCAGTGTTTAAAATGCTTACGCATGAAGATACCAGGAAGTCCCTTGGAAGCATTGGAAACGTTAATATATGGTTAAATTTTAAATATGCTGAACTGCTTCAAAATATGCGACAGGCAAAGGATGAAGATTATAAAAATATTCTACAAGATGTAAGAATCGGAAAAGTTAGTGAGCTTGGGAAAGAAGCTTTACATGCTCGATTAATTTCAAATTTGTATCCAAATGAAAACTTTCTTCCAGAGAATATTTTTTTTTAAATGACTGAGAAGAAATCTGGGATATGTTTGATGCCAACTCTGCAAGACTGTTCCATCTTCAACAACAAAATGTTAAAGTTAGAAAATGAAGAGATTGTGAAACTGGAAGCAATAGATAAAGTAGAGCATATGGGTGCAACAATTGTTTTGTCAGAAAATTTGAAAACAAAATTGGATTCATTAGAGAAAAGTATTTCTAAAACAGCTTTTTTTGAAAAGACTCTGAATGTGTGTTTAAATTGTCGTATCATTTTGAGAAGGAATTTAAATGTTGAAAGAGGTCTGGTAAATGGAGCAATGGGTTATGTTGTTGATTTTGTGAATTATAGAAATAGAGATGGAATTGAATTTTTAAAAATAAAATTTGATGGCATTGAGCAAGTACAACAAATCAGTCGTTGTTCTGCTAGATTTTTGCTTGTAAAAGACTTATATGTTCGCCGAAAACAGTTTCCTCTTTGTTTGGCATATGCGGTGACAATTCATAAATCTCAAGATTTAAGTGTAGATAGTGCTTTGGTGAACATTGGAAGATCTGTGTTTAAAGAGGGTATGGCATATGTGGCATTATCACGAGTTAGAACTTTATCAGGATTGTACTTGATTGAGTGTGATGAGACAAAGATTTGTGCAGATCTAGATTGTGTTAAAGAATACAATAGGTTAAGAAGAGAGTATGCTCCACATTTGCCTCAATATCCTCTGTTTGAAAAACGTGTGGTAGGCCGAAAAAGAAGAAATGAGAATAATTGCAGTGAGGTAGTAGCAAAAAGACAAAAAGTAGATGAAACTGTAATTCAAAAGAGAAAGAAAAAGGATTCTGATGAAAATGTTGTTGGATTTTAGTTTGAAAACAGTTCTGGTGTCAACTGCTTTGCTAATGTAGTGGTTAATGTTTTTTTTTTTTTTCTTCAAACTTTACAAGAACAGATTGTTGAAAATCGGGATCAAAGATTGTGTGGTTTATTGAATTCTGTGTTTGTGAAATGTAGCAGTGATAGAGCAATAATAGAAAGTGTAACAGAAATTCGAAATATTTTAGATATGTGTTCTGGTCAAGATAAATTTTCACAGAACATTCAGCAGGATTGTCAGGAATTTTTAATGTATATGTTTGGTGTTTTGGAAGATGAAGGTGTAGATATAGATTATCTTTTTTGCCTTTCTTATCAATGGCACCATGACTGCCACAACTGTAGTTCATCAAGTACTACTACAATAGACACTGAAAGATTTATATATTTGACTTTACCAGACTATAAATCAGTGTCATTTAAAAATCTAGTTAAAGCAGCAGATCATAATATGGTGTGTATCCAATGTAAGTGTCCAATGCTATCCACATTATTTATACAAAGTTATGGTCAGTATATCATTTTAGTTTTCCAACGATGTAGACCTGATGGAACTAAATTGACAACTTCTATCAAAAATGTTGTGGCTTCTCAGTTATCAATTTCAGGAAGAACCTTTACAACTGTAGCTATTATTTATCATGACGGTTCTTTGACAACATCAGGACATTATACATGCTACTTAAAATGTCAAAAAGGTTGGAATTACTGCAATGATTCTCATTTGACTTATAAACAACGTTTGCCTAATGACTTTAAAAATTCTTACCTAGTGTTTTTAAAACCAAAGTTTTAGTAAAGGTAATTGGCCTTTGAAGATGGGAGTAGTTAATAAAAGTTAGTTAGTTAATTAGTCTAATGTTTAAAATTATTTATCTCATATAGGTACTGTAAATGGATCTCATAGTAAAAAATACTCATATATCTGACACGATTTGGCCGTAAGGAAAGGGTAAGGTATGATGTTCTTAGATCTTTTTTCATAGGAAGTCGATGAAATGGAAGTTATAGAGAACAGCAGACTTTTTTTCCACCAAAAGGACCTTCACTATCTTCTATTTGGCCTCACGGAAAAGTAAGTGAATCAAAGATTATTGTACATATATGATTTCTACGTTTTTATGGGGTTTTTTAAACACAATCTTTTAGATTGTGTTTTTTTTCCCGCTGTTATATGATGAAGAGTTTGAACTCACTAATTTAAATGAAATTCAATATATTCTGAGACCAGCAAAAATAAACAATGCAACATATTGTATAAGTCATTCTATAGTTTGCATTGTGTAATTTATATTGTATTGTCATTGTCTCACACTCATTTTCCTTTTTGCACCCTTATTTAGCTGTCTTTACTCACTTACACTGCCTTTTTTTCACTTTGTTTCATCGCTGTTCCTTTATTCCACTTCTTTCACAACTCCTCAATTCAATTTCAACTATCTGCATTTTCTTTGTCCCTTGCACCACTTTTCCGCTTTCTCATATTCTTTCAGTACCACTGCTTTAGTTCTCTTCCCCTCTCTTTCCTTGTTTTTTTCCTTTTCTCTTTTTTCTTTCTTCACTCATTGAACTACAGTTCACCCAGTCCTTCCCTTTGTCTTTCTGTGTACTTACTCTCTCACTCCTTTTTCCTCTATCGTTCTATATTAACCTCATTCCTTTCATCCCTTCCCTCTGTGACTCCCCTTCACTCACTCTCAGTCATCTTCCATTCCTCTTTCTTATTAATAGTTCCTCATTTAGACTCCTCTCCTTTTCACTCATTTTCCTTTTACTTTCTTCTCTTTCCTAATTTCGTTTTGGTATCTCACATTCTTTTAGTATTTTACTTATCTTCAGTAATTTGTTCTCTTTCTATTTCTTTTTCCCTCTTTTTTGTCTTTCTACATTACTTTATTTTTGTTTTTGTATCCTTCACTATTGCTTTAGTTCTTAGTACACTTTTTTTGATTTTTTACCTCTTGACCTGTTTCTTCTATTTTAAAATATATATTTTACAAATTTTAACTTGTTTTTTCTTTTGTCTTTCACAGATACAAAGTGTAGTTAAAAGATGGAAATACGTTTTTATTAATTATATGGTAAGTAGTTTGTCATCACCCTTTGCTTTTACCTCACTACTTTTCTCTCACCCTACCTCACCCCTGTTTTCTTACTCTGCTTCCCTCACTTATTCTTATCCTCCATATTTTCTCCTCTTTTTCTTACTTTCCTACCACATTCAACTTCTTTTAGTGCCCTTGCTCACCCACACTCCCTCTCTTTCCTTTTTTTTCTGCTTCACTTAGTCCCTATCTGACACTCCTTCCTTTACTCTCTCTGTTCTTTTTTTCTGTCACTCCCCATGTCTTACCCTTATTCACTTTTATCCACCCTCTTTCACTCCTCTTTACTTACACTCACTGCTATTTTCTTTACCTCCGTCACCACTGTTCCTTTTCTCTGGTTCTGTCACTACCTGTCATTCCCCATCCTTTACTCTCCTTCCTTTTACTCTTATCACCCATTCACATTCTCCCAGAACACCTGCTTCAGTTTTCTTCCTCTTTCTTCTCTTCTTTTGCTTCCTTATTCATTTTCCCTTTCTCAGTTACTTCCTCTTATACCTTTTCTCTGTTTTACTATCTATTACACAGTCCCTCTGTGTTTCTCCCTTTAGCTCTCTTTCTTTTTACACCACTCTCTTTGTTCCCATTCCTTATGCTCACTCCTTCATTATTTTTTTTTCTTTTTTTTGTTGGTGTGCTGACGGGAAGCGCCCCGGTACGCGCACCGGGGCGCTCACCGGTACGCGCACCCGGAGTGCACCAGAGTGAAATATAAAAAAAAAAGAATATACTTTTTTAAAACAAAAATATTATCTTAATATACAATATAGGATTCATTTTTAGAAAAACCTACCTTTCTAAGCTATAGATATTTGCGAAAAAATAACCTTAGAAATTAACTAAAAAACACAAGAAGCCCTATAAAAAGATACGAATTAGCAGTTAAAAAAAAACCTATGAAATTCACAGGAAAAACCATAGGTTGCACACCAGTTAAAGTTAGGAATTAGCATTTAAAAAACCTATGAAATTCACTGAAAAAACCATAGGTTTCACACCAGTTATAGTTACGAATTAGCATTTAAAAAACCTTTGAAATTCACTGAAAAACCATAGGTTTCTTACCAGTTATAGTTAGGAAATAACATTTAAAAAACCTATTAAATTCACTGAAAAAAACATAGGTTTGACACCAGTTATAGTTAGCTGGAAATTTTACTGACATAAAACCATTGAAATTCCCACGTTATAGTTAGTTGGACTCACTATAACTTGCGCGTGTAATGCACTGCTGATGACATCACATATTACATCACTCATGACATGGTCAGTGACATCACTGTATATATAAGGCAGAATCCTGAAACTAGGAAATCCTTCTTCAAGAACTCAGGTACAGACCTCCAAAGAACGTGCTCCAACCAAAGAATAATTCAGTGCATTATCTTTTATTTCAGTTTAGCCAGCATGACGCGTTTCGGCTAAAGGGCAGCAGCCTTGATCACATGACACCCCGGACATGGTGCTCAACTAAAATAGAAACACTTCCTGGTCAGGCTAGATTGCATGGCATGTAGACACAGAAAAAATACTATCAGTAATTACATACGTATCCTGGATCCAGATATACAAATTGCAGGAGAAATCGTAAACACTAGCAATAAAAAACATAAATATGTTTTAAAACCAGATGATATGTTTTACGATAAAATTAAGAGAATACAAGGAATAAATATTGATAAAACCCTAAAAAATTCAGAGTCAAACAGTATTATAATGGTCCTTGATACAAATGAAGGTCAAGTGGCCAATTGAAACCCTTGGGTAATTGTAAGATCCTTGTCAATAGTTTCTGTTGTTGTGTCACTTGTAAATACAATCAACTCCTTAAATAAAGTGCTAGTGCAAAAAATAAATAAGTTCCAATGTGCAAAATAGTGCTTAATATCTAGAAAAAACATGATATTAAATTTCATATCAAAAATAGATTCCAGGATAAAACATTAAAAGTAAAAAATTAAGAGTAAGAGATATCGCTATTGCATGAAATAAGACTTTCATAAAAAAGTGAAATTCATAAATATATATATATAGGCTGACAGACAGCGAAATTCTGTTAATGAAAAACGTACATGCATTACATGAGGAGCCAAATGAGGACAATTCATCTTGTAGCAGTACACAGACTATAGCCGACATTGAAGGAGTCAACATTTCATCGTGCCCACTATGCCCCACAACGCGGTAGATATCTTTCACAATAGAGTGATTAAGGATTTGAAAAAACTCTACAGAAATACTAAAAAGTGCTTGAATGCCTGTAATCATCAAACCACGCAATATTTCCAACTCATGACCTGCCTTAAAAACAACTCCAAGGTGGTTATTAATAAGTCAGACAAAGGGGGGAATATTGTTTCATAGGGCAAAGATGAATATATGACAAAGGCATATCGCACCTTAACAATGAACAATGTTATCGAAAAATCAGTACCTCGGAGGTGAAAAAAATCAGCAAGAACTATAAGGACGAATTGAGGGGCATATTATCAAGGGGGTTTATCTCCGCTTTTTTGGCTTTAAAAGCCAAGAAAGCGGAGATAAAATTATCTCCCTATTACCAAGCTGTCGCTAACACCAGTTAGTGACAGCTAATAGGAGATAGCGACCATCTTGGGCCCCGCTTTGCATGTCAGTGATATTTATCACTAATGACATGCAAAGTGGGCGTGCCAAGATGTTAGAGACTGGAAACAGTCCCTAACATCGCTATCTCCTATTACCAACTTTTGGAGATATTCGCGCTAAGCGCGAATATCTCCAAAAGCTAACACCTGCCCCGAGCAGTTCTTAGCCATGTTATCCAATGGGAGGTGGATAACATGGCTAAGAGCATTTGCTCGATAATGCATGAATTTCGCTGACTTTTCAGCGATATTCATGCATTGCGGCCGTTTTTTATCGCATTTGCGATAAACCTTGCTAATAGCAAGGTTTATCTGCGATAAAAACCGCCGATGTGCGCCGATAATTTTTGTCTCTAAACAAGTTAGAGACAAAAATTATCGCTAGTTGTTGGTAATATGCCCCTGAGTTCCTGGAAAAGAGAAGGCATGATATCTAAAGATGAATTTACCTTTTTAAACAACATATACCCCATCATGCCCACAATTTACTTCATCCCTAAGGTCCATATAGGGGTGAGATCTATACCAAGGAGACCCATCATTTCCACCAAGAACAGTATCTTTGAATGTACTTTCAGATATGTTGATTATTATTTGCAGGTTGTCAATCTCCCAACTTATATACGCGACACCAATGATTTTCTATTTAAATTAGGTACATGGTCCAATGAATATTTGTTTGTTACTTTAGACATCACTGTGTTATACACCAGTATAAGGCATGAAGATGGTTTGAATGCAGTTGATTACTATTTAAAGAAAAGACCCATTTCGATGCACAATCACAACGGAATGCTGCTTAAGTTGATTGGAAAGTGTCTTTCTAATGTATTCATTTTCGACGGCAGTATCTTCCAACAAATGCAAGATGTAGCTATGGGGACATGCTTCTCCCCTAGCTGCACCTGTCTCCGCGTAGGCTGGTGGGAGGAGCATGTCCTACAGGTTGAACACAGAGAGGCGTGGATTAACCATGTAGTTCAATGGTGGCGTTATATAGACAATGTTTTTATAATTTTGCGAGGATAAGAGGACCAGGCTGAATCATTTGTAGATAGTATAAACAACAACAAAATGAATTTAAACTTTACAGCACACATAGACAAAGCCACAACCAATGTTTTAGACATCATGGTATACATTAATCAAGGTAAAATTGAAACATGTCTGTATAGGAAACCTACCGCTGGGAATACCATGTTACACACGACCAGTTTCCATCCACAACACACTATTACCCACTTACCGCATGGAGAGTTCTTACACATTCGTAGGGCCTACAGTTCAGGTGAAGATATGGCTTGTCACCAAAATTCAGCAAAGCAAAGGTTCATTGAAAGGGGTTACAACCCTAAAAGTTTGGACACAGCTATTAGGAAGGCCAATTCGAAAGACAGGCAGTCTATGTTGAATGGCAACAGCAGAAAAGCCACAACAGCTGTGGCTTTATATAATGCTGCATTCAAAAACATTGTTGCCAACAGCTCGGAAACCACGCAGTGTAGGTTAATTACCACATATAACAAGCAAGCTAATGCCAATAAATCTATCATTAATGCACAATGGCCCATTGTCCTAACAGACACTTCACTGAAGCAAATACTGCCTGATAGACCTAACCTAACATATAGGAAAGCATACTTCATGCACAATGACCTGGTGAGGACAAGCCCAGAATGTGACAACAAAATAAGCTGGCTTTCACCTAAAAAAGGCTTCTACAAATGCAGTACTTGCAGTGCGTGTAAATTCAGCCTTAACACTACTACACACTCCACAGCTTTTTCTGACACAGATACAGCTCAAAGGACACTATACATGCAGATCTGATTATGCTGTATACGTTTTAGAATGCAGTTGTGGGTTGCGCTACATTGGCAGCACAAAACTACAGGTTCATGTATGCATAATACAACATCTACGTGCAATAGTAAATTCGGTCCCAGCGTACCCAGTGGCTCGACACTTTAAACTGGAACACAATAAAAATCTAAATAGTTTTCAATATTTTGTGATCAACACTGTACCAGCTAACAAAAGTGGGGGAAAAAGTTAAGACAATTGGAATCAAGATACATTGTCGAACTCAATACCGAACACCCTCAGGGTCTTAACCTTGGTGAAGATCTGCACAATTATCTGTAGTTTTATTATTTTATCATTCTATCATGCTACCTACCAACTGAAAAATGGCATGAATGTACATTATATTGTTTTTTTAATTAATGACAGTATAATGTTTCCACATGCAACCAATGATGTCTTTTTCTGGTTGGTGGTTCATGAATACTAGCACTTTAGTCTAAGGGGGCTCTCTTACAACCTGAGTAATGAGTTTATTAGTGTATAGTCACATTTATTAAATATTTCTTCCTTTTCTGCTAAATGCCATTGCGTATGTTTTTTTCTGAGATGCACTTTTGACACTTGCTATATTTGCACTTCTTTGCACTTTAGTCTTGCACATTGGCACCACACTTTAGAATGGCTTTCCACATGAGCTAGCATAACATAAGCATATGAATATACCAATATTGACTGCTCACTGACAATATTTATAATTCAGTATTTGCACAGGTTATAGTAGTGATTTTCGTAAGGCCAATATTGATTGTCTACTGAGAAAATGGTTCGCAGTATTTGCACATGTTACAATATTGAAAGAAAATGTATTTTACTGAGATTTTAGGTGGCGTAAATGTGATTGGTTATTATATTCCCTTTTTAATGGCATTATATGCATCATTTTTAGTACTGTTTTTATATACTGTTTTAAACATATGAAATAATTGCATTTGTGCATTTTATATATCATATATGTTTTTAAAGGGGAGAATTCTGTTATTTATTAACTTACAGATAAATGTCATGATCAGTTGTAACAGCAGAAAAAACAGTATTACTATGCAAGCCATTTCTACCTTAACATCAAAACATAGTTTGAACCACCAAAGTCATAGTATGTTGTCTATTTCTATTATGTGGAAGTCAAGGTGTCATGTGATTGACTGATAACCAATAAATGACCAAACATCACGTAATGCGATCATGTGACCAAGGCCACTGAGTTGACTGAAACGCGTCTGATAGACTTTGCACCGAATTGAGAAAAATAAACACGCTTCACTGGGCACTAAGCTTATTCAGTCGTCAGTATCTCTTTGTGTGCATTACTGCACGTTGGAGCTGTAATCAGATATATATGATCAAGGTCCGTTTTTCCGGTCAAAACGCATAATGACTTTGTCTGTGAGCAAATAAAATAAGTCACAGCAAGTACAAGTGGAGTTTACGCCTTCTTCATCACCGTCAGGAGGTTGAAGAAGGAAATCTTTCTTGACTACATATTTATTCACTGAAAAAACCATAGGTTTCAGGGCGTTATAGTTAGTTGGACATTTCACACATACAAAACCATAGAAATTCCCCTGTTATAGTTAGTGCAGCTAACTATAACTAACGCGCCCGCAATGCACTGCTGATGATGTCACAAATTACATCACTCTTGACAAGGTCAGTGACATCACTCATGACATCACTGATGACATTGCAAATGACATCCCTCATGACATCACTGATGACATCATCCAGTGAATGTGTGTTTTTCTGCAAATTAAATAATATTTATATATGTATATCTCAAGGTCGATGGGAAAATAAATGGGTATATAAGTGTCTAAATGGATATTTTTTTTGTAAAATTGATTGTATAACTGACTGATTAAGTGTATCTTAGTGAATGCATGGGTTAGCAAGTATGTTTAAATATGTACATATCTGTATCAGTCTCTCAATTTGTGTATAAGTGGTTGCATGGGTTGGTGAATAGCTCAATGAGTGTCTATATGGGTTATTAGTTGTTTTTCTGAGTATCAGTATGAGTGTCTGATTGTCTGTATGGTTCGGTGGGGGGTATTACGTAGCTCATAGATGCATGAATGAGTGACCCACTGTTTGTATGTGTTGAAGACAGCATGTGTGCAGGACTGTATGGGTGGATGAGTGTGTGTATGGGTGTGTTAGTGAGTGAATGACTGTCTCATTAATATATTTATGAGTAACTACATATGTTTTAAACTAGTATATGTGAGTATTGATGTATATAAGTGAGTATATGTGAGCGTGAGAGATTGGAAGAGTTCCTGTATAAATAAGTATGTGTTTCTATAAGTGATTGTTTAAGAGAGTAAGTATCTGTACGTTTCTGTAGAAGTAAGTGTGGTGGTGTGTGTATAGCTGTATATGCAAGTAAATGGATGTTTGATAGTTTATTTGCATGTGTGAGTAGTATGTGTGTGAATATCTCTATGGATGAGTGTCGGTGTGTAACAGGATGTATAGGTGTATGAGTACATATAATGAGTGAGTACATGTATGAATGACTATATAGAACTGTTGGTGAATGAGTGGATGTGTATGTAGACTTTGGAATTACTGAATAGGTTGTTGTAACTGGTATTGGAATCTTGATTGTTTTCAAAATTTTAGTTTCTATTTTTGAAGTGTGTATCAAAGGTTACATTATGGTGAGAGGAGATCTGCCACTCTTCCACAAGGATGATGTCATCAGTGATGTCATCAGTGATGTCATTTGAGATGTCATCAGTGATGTCATGAGTGATGTCACTGACCATGTCATGAGTGATATAATATGTGATGTCATCAGCAGTGCATTGCGGGCGTGCGAGTTATAGTTAGCTGAACTAACTATAACGGGGGAATTTCAAAGGTTTTGTATGAGTGAAATGTCCTGCTAACTATAACATGTGTGAAACCGATGTTTTTTTTAGGGAATTTCTAAGGTTTTTTTAAATGCTAATTCCTAACTATAACGTGGCTGAAACCTATGTTTTTTTCAGTGAATTTCAATGGTTTTGTAAATTATATTTTTTAAGTGTATTAATTGTTTTATTTTTTATACTGATTTACTACATTGTTGTAAACTATTTGTTTTTAGATATTTTATTTTTTAAATTACATTACATATTTTTAATTTAAATTGAAAAAAAAATACAAAAAATATTGAAATTGTAATATTTGTTTTTTTTATTTAATATATTTTTTTAATTTGTATATATTTTATATAGCAGGCAATGATATCCTACGGAAGGAAATTCAAGTTGCTGGTAAGTACGGTTAAAATTACTTTTCAGGATCAGTACGGGGCTGAAAGATGCATCACATGCATCACTAAGGTCTCTCCTGATAACAGGTGAGTAAATCAGAATTCGTAGTTCAGCTGATTTTAGAGGAATATTTTAAAATTCCAAAACTCCATACTTAGAAGAATTTCCAAGTGAAACCAGTCAATGTTAGCCTATGGAAGGAAATGCAAGTTACTGTAAGTACACTTAGAATTACTTTCCAGGATCAGTAGTGGGCTGAAAGATGCAGGATTGAGGTCTCTCCTGATAACAGCCTCAGGTGAGTAAATCGGAATTCGTAGTTCGGCTGATTTTAGAGGAATATTTTAAAGTTCCAAAACTCCACACTTAGAAGAATTTCCAAGTGAAACCAGTCAATGTTAGCCTAGGAAAGGAATTTCAAGTAACTGTAAGTTCGGTTAGAATTACTTTTCAGGATCAGTAGTGGGCTGAAAGATGTAGCATTGAGGTCTCTCCTGATAACAGATGAGTAAATCGGAATTCGTAGTTCTGCTGATTTTATAAGAATATTTTAAAATTCCAAAACTCCACACTTCAAAGAATTTCCAAGTAAAACCACTCAATGTTACCCTGTAGGAGGAAATTCACTTAGCAGGTAAGTAGTGTTATCATTACTTTTTCTTACTCAGTGGTGGATCTTGGATCCAGCACTGGTGCATCTCCTGTAAACAGTTGAAAGAATGCGTTTAAGTCATACAGGCGATTTTTAAGGAATATTTTTAGTTTGTGAAAATAGAAACTTTTCTGGTGAAAACCAGACAATGGATTCCTATGGAAGGAAATACAAGTTACTGGTAAGTACGGTTAGAATTACTTATCAGGGTCAGTGCTGGGCTAAAAGATGCAGCACTGGGTTCTCTCCTCATAACAGGTGAGTAAATCGGAATTCGTTGTTCGGATGATTTTAGGTGAATATTTTAAAGTTCCAAAACTCCACACTTAGAAGAATTTCCAAGTGAAACCAGTCAATGTTAGCCTATGGAAGAAAATTCAAGTTACTGCTAAGTATGGTTAGAATTACTTTTGACGATCAGTACTGGGCTCAAAGATGCAGCACTGAGGTCTCTCCTGATAACAGGTGAGTGAATCAGAATTCGTAGTACATCCAGTAATCGCCACAGAGCTGCCTAGCAGAGAGATGTAAATAGGGGCACGGCATGCACCACCTCTCTGCAACGCAGCGCAGTGGCGCTTCCTGGAAGCACCTGATGGACTACTTGGCCCCCATGGTCCCTCAGGTTTGAAGTTGAATTTTTTCTTCAGCTTAAAACGCACCACAGGGCGTGTTTGCACACATCACGTCATTCTCCCTTCACCACTGCCTAAACGCGCCCTGTCATCGTTCTAAGTTGAGAGATTAAGTCACCTTCAATCCTAAGGATCCCTAGGGTCAAACTAGCCCACTAGGTATCTCCAGTAAGAACCACAGAGCTGAGTTGCAAAGAGGTGTAAAAAGGGGCATGGCCTCTGAACACCTGTCTCCAGCGCAGCTCCCTGGGGCATCCTGGAGATACCTGTTGGGCTATTTGGCCCTCAGGGACCCTCAGTTTTGAAAGAGAATTAATTCCCCAACTTAAAACGCACCACTTGGCGCGTTTGCACACTGATAAAGGAAGGGGGCGTGGCCTGAGGTGACATGTCTGCAAATATGCCCTGTGGCGCATTTTAAGTTAGAGAATTAATTCCTCCTCAATCCTGTGGGTCCCTGGGGGCCAACTAGCCCACCAGATACCTCAGACCTCAGTATGCGCCAGGGGGCTGCGTTGCAGAGAGGTGTTCAGAGGCCACCCCCCTTTTTACAACACTTCAACGCAGCTCCGTTGCGCTTACTGAAGGTACCTGGTGGGCTAGTTGGCCCTCAGGGACCCTCAAGATTGACAAGGAATTAATTCCCCAACTTACACCACGCCACAGGGCGTGTTTGCACACGTGTGAACTCAGGCCCGCCCCCTCCCTTCACCACTGTGCAAACGCACACCATGGCATGTTTTAAGTTGGGGATTAACTCCCCTTAAATCCTGAGGGTGCCTGGGGTGCAACTAGCCCACCAGCTACCTCTAGTAAGCGCCAAGGAGCTGTGTTGCAGAGAGGTGTAAAAAGGGCCGTGGCCTCAGAACACCACTCTGCAACGCAGCCCCTGACACATACTGGAGTTTCCTGGTGGGCTAGTTGGCCCCCAGGGACCCCCAGTATTCAAGGGGAATTCGTTCCCCCTCTGCAAACGCACCAGGGGGCGCGTTTACAGAGTGCTGCATGAAGGGGGTGTGGCCTCCGGTGTTTTTCTCTTTTTTTTAAAGAAGTGGGCTTTGTAGCCCCCTTTCTCTTTCTATTTGTTTTGCCCTGGTGACCCCATCCCCGAGAGCTTGCTCCCTAATAATTTTTTAAATAAAAATATGAGGAGGGGGGCTGCGTGGCCCCCCTCCTGAGGCTTCTTTTAGCCCCGGGGACCCCATCCCCCGGGGCTCTGTCTCGTTGCTCCTTTTTTTTATATATATATATTTTTTTATTATTTGAGGAGGGGGGCTGCATGGCCCCCTCCTGGGCCATTTCTAGCCCCGGGGACCCCATCCCTCGGGGCTGGCCCTCTCCTTTGGGGACCATTGGGGTGTCCCCAATCCCCCCACGGTCGCCTCCAGGAAGTGCCAGAAAGCTGTGTTGTAGAGTGTTGTAAAAAGGGGCATGGCCTCTGAACATCTCTCTGCAACGCAGCTCCCTGGCGCATACTGGAGGTACCTGGTGGCTACTTGGCCCCCAGGGGACCGCAGGATTGAAGAGGAATCAATTTCTTAAATTAAAACGCGCCACAGGGCGTGTTTCAACACATGTCTCCTCAGGCCCCGCCCCTTCCTTCACCATTGTAGAAATATTCCTCTAAAATCAGCCGAACTCCGAATTCCAATTTACTCACCATTTATCAGGAGAGAACCCAGTGCTGCATCTTTTAGCCCAGCACTGACCCTGAAAAGTAATTCTAAGCGTACTTACCAGTAACTTGTATTTCCTTTCATGGGAATCCATTGTGTGGTTTTCACCAGAAAGGTTTCTGTGTTGATATTTGAAATGTACAAATATTTCTTTAAAATCAGCCGAACTACGATTTCTGATTTACTCACCTGTTATCAAAAGAGAACCCAGTGCTGCTTCTTTTAGCCCAGCACTGACCCTGAAAAGTAATTATAAGCGTACTTACCAGTAACTTGTATTTCCTTCCATAGGAATGCATTGTGTGGTTTTCAGCAGAAAAGTTTTTAAGTGTCTATTTTCACAAACTAAAAATATTTCCTAAAAAATTGTCTGTATGACTTACTGAGTAAGAAAAACTAACGATAACACTACTTACCTGCTAAGTGAATTTTCTGCCATAGGATAACATTGGTGATTCTATGTGAACAAATTTCTGTCACCTTTTAAAATAGAATAATATTGCTTAAAAATCACTACTGTAACCAAAACGCTTTTACTCAACTGTTTACAGGAGATGTCCAAGGACTGAATCAAGGGTCCAGTCCTGTGGTTAGAAAAGTAATCCATGAAGTAACTAATTGTATTTGACTATAAATTCACTCTGAGCTCAAAGTTGCATTGTGTTTGAAATTGTGTTGCCCATTGCAACAACTGTAACTACTGTACTTAAAATTCTATTGCCTATTTGCAAAGTATTTAAACTAAAGTAATTCATTCTGAGAAAGTATATTTTGTATTGTAATGTATAATGTAATTATAATGTAATTACAAAAATTAAATATCTAAAAATAAATAGTTTAAAAACTGTAGTAAATCAGTATAAAAAAATCAATATAACAATTAATACATTAAACATTTTCATTTACAAAACCTTTGAAATTCACTGAAAAAAACACAGGTTTCAGGCCTGATATAGTTAGGAATTAGCATTTAAAAAAACTTTGAAATTTACTGAAAAAACCATAGGTTTCAGGCTTGATATAGTTAGGAATTAGTATTTAAAAAACCTTTGAAATTCACTGAAAAAACTATAGGTTTCAGGCCTGATCTAGTTAGGAATTAGCATTTAAAAAACCTTAGAAATTCACTGAAAAAACCATAGGTTTTAGGGATGTTATAGTTAGCTGGACATTTCACTCATACAAAACCATTGAAATTCCTCTTACATAGTTAGTTGAACTAACTACATCTCGCGCGCCCGCAATCCACTGCTGATGATGTCACATATTGCATCATTCATGACATGGTCAGTGACATCACTGATGACATCTCAAATGACAGCACTGATGACATCACTGATGACATCATCCATGTGACAATCAGAACACCTCATCATACACTAGTATAACCTTTCATCACTCACTGTAAAATACAGAGTGCCATATTTGAAACCTTTGACAAGCCAATACAAGTTTCTAAACACCCACTCAGTGATTCCTAGATCTATACACACATCTAATCACTTACCTATAGGTTCACTCATACATGCTGTCAATGATCAATAGAACACTATCAAATATACTTATACACCTATTTCGACATTACACACCAGCACACACCCTAATCACTGGTGAAGTCATCCTACTCACTTATGCAAACAATGGATCATACTTACTTTTACTTAGCTACACACTTATACAAACACCACTTCATCTATTCCTATAGATAGTAACTCATACTTAGTGTGTTATAAAATCACTATTACAAGTATACAGTTATCCATACAGTCACTCATACAATCACTGAGTCTTATGTATACTTATTTATATACAACAACTGACACATATACTGGCTTTTATTTTTCTAGTTTGTTGGATATGTACCTTTGAGACATATATTTGCTCATCTCCACACCCATAAAGATATTCACTCATTCAAACAACTGTTATAACATGTAGTTTTAACTTCATATACCTACTGAATCATCTATTCACACATCTTTGGGCTGTCACACACCCCGCACCGAACCACACACACATTCACTCTCCCATACAAATACTCAGTTAACTAATCAATAACTAATATAGACTTTAACGTAGCTAGTAACCAACTGGTGCAGCAGTTTACACAACAACTGTCAAAGTGATACAGATATTCACACAGTTTAGTCACTATCCAATATATTTAGAGAGACACTATAAATTAGTCAAGTAAACAGTCAATCCAAGCCAGTGGAGAAGTGTGGCTCAATGGTTAGAGCGGCAGACCCTGATGCAGAGGTCTAGCCCGGGACCAGAGTTCAATTCCCCGCCTCGGTGGGTCTTGGGCTCAAAATTCCACGGACCTGATAATTCTCGCCTCGGTGCCTATTCCAATCATGGAGTCACAATCTGCAACTCTGGGCAATAGTTTGCTTAATCTCCACAACGGCCCCCACAACGCTAAGGATGCCTGGCCTCCACCTTGGGGGTGCCCAGGAGTGGACGCCTCACAGGGACAGCCAGGATGGGTTCCACAGCGGTATTCGTACAAGCGCCTTGAGACCCTTGGTGAGTAGTGCGCTGTACAAGTATCAATTTACATATCACACTGCTACTAAATCCTCCATCCAGATATTTATATTTATATATCCACTCATTCTTCAATTCAAATTGCTATATATATATATAATACATATTTAAATAACGAACCAAACCACATTCACTGGATGATGTCATCAGTGAGGTCATCATTGACGCCATTTGAGATGTCATCAGTGATGTCACTGACCATGTCAATGATGATGTAATATGTGACATCATCAGCAGTGGATTGCGGTCGCAAGAGATGTAGTTAGTACAACTAACTATATCTGAGGAATTTCAATGGTTTTGTACGAGTGAAATGTCCAGCTAACTATAACATCCCTAAAACCTATGTTTTTTTAATGAATTTCTAAGGTTTTTTAAATGCTAATTCCTAACTAAATCAGGCCTGAAACCTATGGTTTTTTCAGTGAATTTCAAGGGTTTTTAAATGCTAATTCCTAACTATATCAAGCCTGAAACCTATGTTTTTTTTCAGTGAATTTCAAAGGTTTTTTAAATGCTAATTCCTAACTATATCAGGACTGAAACCTATGTTTTTTTCAGTGAATATATATACACCTTTCAAACTTAAATCAAAATTCTACCCTTTGATGATTAAGGACAATGTGGATATATTTCATGATCGAGTCACCACACAATTGAAGGAATTGCAGATTAAAAATGCTCATGCAATCAAACGCTACAACTACAGGGACAGTGAATACCACAAGCTAATAAAGAAGCTGAAGGCAAATAAAATTTAGTGGTAAGACAATCTGATAAAGGTGGCAACGTGGTCCTCTGGCCGCGTAAGATGTATTTGGAAGAAGCTCTTAAGGCCAGGACTGAAATCTATTCCAAACTCTCTGCCTGGAGGAGTAAGGGCTTGATGACCATGGATGAGTATAAATTTCTTAAAAAGGATTACCCAGTTACCCCTGTATTCTACTTCATCCCTAAAGTCCATAAGAACTATCAGCAGCCACCAGGCAGGCCCATCATCTCGGCCTGCAACAGCCTGTTGGAAAATATGAGCAAGTACATTGACTTCTTCCTACAAGATTTTGTAAAAGGATTGCCCTCATTTATCTTAGATACTAGTGACTTGCTTAGGAGATTCATTGATTTTAGATGGAATTCTAATTATATACTGGTGTCCATGGACGTTACTTCATTATACACCAGCATATTCCATCATGATGGACTTAAAGCTATTCAACATTTTCTTGGGAAGAGAGAGGGTTGCTTCCAGGAACATTCGAAAATGTTGCTAGATATGATCTCCTTATGTCTAGATAACAATGTCTTCCTATTTGCCAAACAGCTATTCTTACAGACCAGGGGTGTGGCAATGGGGGCCTGCTTCTCTCCCAGTTACGCCTGTTTGCACATGGGGTACTGGGAGGAGCAGGTCCTCATGTCTGAATATGCTGCCACAATGAACACCAAAGTTAAACTCTGGCTAAGATATATTGATGATTTGTTCCTTGTATGGGATGGTACTGAAAGCGAAGTGAGTGAGTTTATAAAAGAATTGAATGTCAACAATCTTAATATTCAATTCACCAGTAACGTTAGCTCTCAGTCCATTGTATTCCTGGATGTGGAAATCTATGTCCGGGATGGAAGCCTCCATACCAAGTTGTATCGTAAGCCCACAGCGGGTAACACACTGCCGCACGCTGATAGTCATCATCCAGCACACCTCATACAGAGTATCCCCTATGGGGAGATGCTTCGTGTAAGGAGAATATGCAGCAGTGATGATGAATGCCGGCTGGCACAATCCCACTGTAGGGCTTGTTTCCTTCAAAGAGGGTACAAACCAGAAATTATAGATAGTGCCACACAGAGAGCCAATAAAATGGACAGGACAGCACTCCTGGGCTCAGGAGTTGAACGATCGCAGTCTCCCGCCAATAGACTTTGTGAGGAGACCAGGCTGAATATAGGATTCAGTAATCAACATAAAAGCATTCATAAAATAATCAAGGATAACTGGTCCCTTATATCTAGTGATCCTGTCATTGGCCCAACCATGCCTAAGTACCCCAGTATTACTTACCGTGAAGCACGGTCAATGCAAGATAGCTTGGTCTCAAGCAGCCCAGAGGTGATTTCGGGATCCTGGCTAGATGATAGCAAGGGATTCTTGAAATGCTTTACCTGTAAAGCATGCAAGCATGGCATCAGCAAGTCTGAGGTTAGCACACCACTTTCCCCGTCTCCCATCAAAATTAAGCAAAAACTAAACTGCAAATCTGAATTTGCAGTTTATGTTTTAGAATGCCCTTGTGGGCTTCGATATGTGGGCAGCACGAGGCCAAAAGTCCACAAGCGAATCCTAAAGCATCTGTGTGCTATCACCAATGCAGATCCTGCATACCCAGTAGCCAGGCATTTTGAGAAGACTCATGGGAAAGATGCTTCCTTGCTGAGATACTATGCGATAGACTGGGTTCCTCCCCAGAGGAGAGGAGGTGATAGAGAGTCCCTGTTGCGAAAGCTAGAGACCCGATATATCATCTCATTAGACACCAAGTCACCGCATGGGCTCAATACTGGGGAGGACTGCCACACCTATCTATAATATTCTGTGTATCTTGATTGTACTCACATTGCACTTTCTCTTTCATACTGTGATCGCATTGTAATTTTGTATTCAGATTAGAGAAATGATATTTTAACATGTATCCTGGACCCCTCCCGACCTTTTTTGTAACTTACTTCCTAATATTTAATGATTTAACATATTTGCACTTTTCTTCGGTAGCACTTTATTGCCATCATGTTTGCACTTATTACGCTTATTTGCACATACCCATGTTTATCCTTTACCTCAGTGCCAGTGCATAGCCCACATGGGCATCATTTCCTTTTTTACAGACATGAATGCATGACAATTGGGACTATCTTTTAACCTCTTGCATATTATTCATTAGTGCCTCTTTTAATATATGTATGGCATTATGTTCTGATGAATTTTAATGGCAATTAATTATATATTTATATATTTATAAGGCTTTTAAACTTTTATATTTTAGAGGTTTTTTTACAGTTGTTGCCATGAATTCTTATACTGACATTTGGTCACTGAGGTTTTACAGTTGGGTTTTCAAATTGTATTTTACAGCTATTTTTAAATACTCGTTACCGAACTGTAATTTGTATGTGCAATACAGGCATTTATGCTGAAACCTATGTACGTGACACTATGGAAATTGTAGTATTTTTTCCTTTTCCATAACATGTGATGGCACTCTTGCACTTTAAATGGGTGGTCAGCTCCCATGACGTTGTCATGTGATCAAGGCTACCTCTAGCCGAAACGCGTCATGGCGGACTGGTGCTGGGCTAAAAACTAAATAAAGAACATTTGCACCTTCCTGGGTCTCGCTGGTTCCTGTTTGTTCGTGTGGCTATATGCGCCGTGCTTGCGGACTTTTGGAGCTTCACATACCTCATATATATATATATATATATATATATTCGCTGAAAAAACCAGAGGTTTCACACCAGTTATAGTTAGGAATTAGCATTTAAAAAACCTAAGAAATTCACTGAAAAAACCATAGGTTTCACACCAGTTATAGTTAGCTGGAAATTTTACTGACATAAAACCAATGAAATTCCACGTTATAGTTAGTTGGACTCCCTATAACTTGCGCGTGTAATGCACTGCTGATGACATCACATATTACATCTTTCATGACATGGTCAGTGACATCACTCATGACATCACTGATGACATCAACCAGTGAATGTGTGTCTTTCTGAAAAATAAATATGTTTTATATATGTATATGTAAAGGTCGATGGAAGAATAAATCTTTAAATTATTGTCTTAATTAATGTTTTTTTTTTTTAATTGATTGGTTCACTGGCTTATTAAGTGTATCTTAGTATATACATATATTAGCGAGTAATGTTTAAATATTTAAATATATGTATCAGTGTTTCACTTTGTGTATAAGTGGCTGTATGGGTTGGTGAGTAGATACATGTGTGTGTATATGGGTTATTATATTTTTTTTAGTATCAGTATGAGTGTCTGTATGGTTTAGTGGGGGTGTTACTTAGCACATAGATGCATCAATGACTGACTCACTGTTTGTATGTTTTTTTTAAAACAGCATATGTGCAGGACTGTATGAGTGGATGAGTGTGTATATGTGTGTGTTAGTGATTGAATGCCTGTCTCACTAGTGTGTTTATCAGTAACAAGATATATTTTAATCTAGTATATGTGAGAATTGATGTATATAAGTCAGTATATGTGAGAGTGAGAGATTGTAAGAGTTCCTGTTTAAATAAGTATGTGTTTCTATAAGTGATTGTTTAAGAGAGTAAATATGTGTAAGTTTCCTTAGAGGTAAGGTGGTAGTGTGTGTATATCTGTATATGCAAATAAATGGATGTTTATTAGTTTATTTGCATGTGTGAGTATGTGTGTGAGTAACTTTGTGAGGACTGTCGGTGTGTAACAGGATGAATAGGGGTATCACTACATATGATGAGTGAGTATATGTATGAGTGACTATATAAAACTGTTGGTGAATGTGTGAATGTGTATATAGATGGTGAAATTACTGAATTGGTTGTTGTAACTGGTATGGGTATATCCACTTTTTTGAAAATGTTAGTTTCTATTTTTGAATATGTGTTTCAAAGGTTACTTTACAGTGAAAGGAGGTCTGTCACTCTGTCAAAAGGATGGTGTCATCAGTGATATCATGAGTGATGTCACTGACCATGTCATGAGTGATGTAATATGTGATGTCATCAGCAGTGCATTACACGCGCAAGTTATAGTGAGTCCAACTAACTATAACGTGGAATTTCATTGGTTTTATGTCAGTAAAATTTCCAGCTAACTATAACTGGTGTGAAACCTATGGTTTTTTCAGTGAATTTCTTAGATTTTTTAAATGCTAATTCCTAACTATAACTGGTGTGAAACCTCTGGTTGTTTCAGTGAATTTCATAGTTTTTTTTAATGCTAATTCCTAACTATAACTGGTGTGAAACCTTTGTTTTTTTCTGTGAATTTCATAGGTTTTTTAACTGCTAATTTTTAACTTTTTATAAGGCTTCATACCTATGTACTTTTTAGTGAATTTCTAAGGTTATTTTTTCGCAAATGTCTTTAGCTGAGAAAGGTATGTTTTTCTAAAAATTAACCCTATATTGTATATTAAGAGAATATTTTTGTTTTAAAAAAAAAATTTATATTTGACTCTGGTGCGCTCCCGGTGCGCGTACCGGTGAACGCCCCGGTCCACGTACCGGTGCGTGTCCCATCAGCGCACCAACAAAAAAAAATAAAAAAAAATAATGAAGGAGTGAGCATGAGGAATGGGGACAGAGAGAGTGGTGTTAAGAGAAAGAGAGCTAGAGGGAGGAACACAGAGGGACTGTGTAATAGATAGTAAGACAGAGAAAAGGTGTAAGAGGAAGTAACTGAGAAATAGAAAATGAATAAGGGAGCAAAAGAAGAGAAGAAAGAGGAAGAAGACTAAAGCAGAGGTTCTGGGAAAATGTGAATGGGTGATGAAAGTAAAAGGAAGGAGACTTAAGTATGGGGAATGACAGATAGTGACGGAACCAGAGAAAAAAAAGAGTAGTGACGGAGGGAAAGAAAATAGCAGTGAGTGTAAGTAAAGAGGAGTGAAAGAGGGTGGATATAAGTGAATAAGGGTAAGACATGGGGAGTGACAGAGAGAAAGAAGAGAGAGAATAAAGGAAGGAGTGTCAGAAAGGAACTAAGTGAACCAGTAAAAAAGGTAAGTGAAGGAGTGTGGATAAGCAGAGGTACTGAAAGAAGTTGAATGTGGTAGGAAGTAAACATGGAGGATAAGAATAAGTGAAGGAAGCAAAGTAAGGAAACAGGGGTGAGGTAGGGTGAGAGAAAAGTAGTGAGGTTAAAGCAAAGGGTGATAACAAACTACATTTTGAAAACACACTTACCATATATTTAATGAAAACTTACTTGTATCTGTGAAAGACAAAAGAAAAAACACGTTATAATTAGTAAAAAATATATATTAAAATAGAAGAAACAGTTCAAGAGGTTTAAAACTCTAAAAAAGTTTACTAAGAAATAAAGCAATAGTGAAGGATACGAAAACAGAAATAAAGTAATGTAGAAAGAGAAAAAGAAGGAAAAAGAAATAGAAAGAGAACAAATTACTGAAGGTAAGTAAGATACTAAAAGAATGTGAGATACCAAAACGAAATCAGGAAAGATAAGAAAGTAAAAGGAAAATGAGTGAAAAGGAGAGGAGTCTGAATGAGGAACTATTAATAAAAAAGAGGAATAGAAGATGACTGAGAGTGAGTGAAGGGGAGTCACAGAGTGAAGGGATGAAGGTAATGAGGTTAATATAGAACGATGGATGAAAAAGGAGTGAGAGAGTAAGTACACAGAAAAACAAAGGGAAGGACTAAGTAAACTACAGTACAATGAGTGTGAAAGAAAAAAAAAAGGAGAAAAAGAAAGAAAGAGAGGGGAAGAAAACTAAAGCAGTGGTTCTGAGAGAATGTGAAAAAGATAAAAAAGTGGTGGAAGGAAGAGAGGAAATGCAGACATTTCAAATTGGATTGAGAAGTTGTGAATGAAGTGCAGTAAAGGAACAGCGATGAAACAAAGTTAAAAAAAGGCAGTGTAAATGAGTAAAGAGAGGTAAATAAGGGTGAAAACGGAAAATGAGTGTGAGACAATGTGAATACAATATAAATTACACAATGCAAACTATAGAATAACTTCTACAATATGTTACATTGTTTATTTTTGCTGTTCTCAGAATATATTGAATTTCACTTAAATTAGTGAGTTCAAAGTCTTCATCATATAACAGCGGGAAAAAAAACACAATCTAAAAGATTGTGTTTAAAAAAAAACATTCAAACTTACATCTCATATATGTACAATAATCTTTGATTCACTTACTTTTCCGTGAGGCCAAATAGAAGATAGTGAAGGTTCTTTTGGTGGAAAAAAAGTCTGTTGTGTTCTATAACTTCCATTTCATCGACTTCCTATGAAAAAAGATCTAAGAACATCATACCTTACACTTTCCTCACGGCCAATTTGTGTCAGATATATCAGTATTTTTTACTATGAGATCCACTTACAGTACCTATATGAGATAAATAATTTTAAACATTAGATTAACTAACTAACTAACTTTTATTAACTGCACCCGTCTTCAAAGGCCAATTCCCTTTACTAAAACTTTGGTTTTAAAAACACTAGGTAAGAATTTTTAAAGTCATAAGGCAAACGTTGTTTATAAGTCAAATGAGTACCATTGCAGTAAGTCCAACCTTTTTTACATTTTAAGTAGCATGTATAATGTCCTGATGTTGAAGGACCGTCATGATAAATAATAGCTTCAGTTGTAAAGGTTCTTCCTGAAATTGATAACTGAGAAGCCACAACATTTTTGATAGAAGTTGTCAATTTAGTTCCATCAGGTCTACATCATTGGAAAACTAAAATGATATACTGACCATAACTTTGTATAAATAATGTGGATAGCATTGGACATTTACATTGGGTACACATCATATTATGATCTGCTGCTTTAACTAGATTTTTAAATAACACTGATTTACAGTCTGGTAAAGTCAAATATATAAATCTTTCAGTGTCTATTCTAGTATTACTTGATGACCTACAATTGTGGCAGTCATGCTGCCATTGATAAGAAAGGCTAAAAAGATTATCTACATCTACACCTTCATTTTCCAAAACACCAAACATATACATTAAAAATTCCTGACAATCCTGCTGAATGTTCTGTGAAAATGTATCTTAACCAGAACACATATCTAAAATATTTCGAATTTCTGTTACACTTTCTATTTTTGCTCTATCACTGCTACATTTCTCAAACACAGAATTCAATAAACCGCACAATCTTTGATCCCGATTTTCAACAATCTGTTCTTGTAAAGTTTGAAGAAAAAAAACTATATTAACCACTACATTAGCATGGCAGTTGACACCAGAACTATTTTCAAACTGAAATCCAACAACATTTTCATCACAATCCTTTTTCTTTCTTTTTTGAATTACATTTTCATCTACTTTTTGTCTTTTTGCTACTACCTACTACCTCACTGCAATTATCCTCATTTCTTCTTTTTCGGCCTACCACACGTTTTTCAAACAGAGGGGTAGTGTGGCAAATGTGGAGCATATTCTCTTCTTAACCTATTGTATTCTTTAACACAATCTAGATCTGCACAAATCTTTGTCTCATCACACTCAATCAAGTACAATCCTGATAAAGCTCTGATTTGGGATAATGCCACATATGCCATACCCTCTTTAAACACAGATCTTCCAATGTTCACCAAAGCACTATTTACACTTAAACCTTGAGATTTATGAATTGTTACTGCATATGCCAAACAAACAGGAAACTGTTTTCTGTGAACATATAAGTCTTTTACAAGTAAAAATCTAGCAGAACAACGACTGATTTGTTGTACTTTCTCAATACCGTCAAATTTTATTTTTAAAAATTCAATTCCATCTCTATTTCTGTAATTCACAAAATCAACAACATAACCCATTGCTCCCTTTACCAGACCTCTTTCAACATTTAAATTCCTTTTCAAAATGATACGACAATTCAAACCAGCAGTTTTAGAAATAATTTTCTCTAATGATTTCAATTTTGTTTTCAAATTTTCTGACAAAACAATTGTTGCACCCATAGGCTCTATTGTATCTATTGCTTCTAGTTTCACAATCTCTTCATTTTCTAACTTTAACATTTTGTTGTTGAAGATGGCACATTCTTGCAGAGTTGGCATCAAACATATCCCAGATTTCTTCTCAGTCATTTTTTTAAAAATATTCTCTGGAAGAATTTTTTCATTTGGATACAAATTTGAAATTAATCGAGTATGTAAAGCTTCCTTCCCAAGCTCACTAACTTTTCCAATTCTTACATCTTGTAGAATATTTTTATAATCTTTATCCTTTGCCTGTCGCATATTTTTAAGCAGTTCAGCATATTTAAAATTTAACCGTATATTAACATTTCTAATGCTTCCAGGGGACTTCCTGGTATCTTCATGCGTGAGCATTTTAAACACTGGTTGTCCTTTTACTGGTGTCAACTGCAGTAGATCTCCAAAAACAATAATGTGTTTTCCTCCAAATAACACATCATACTCTGTTCTAAGAATTTCTTGCATTCTCAAATGCACAAAAGCAAGCATTAGATTTGAGACCATGCTTACTTCATCAATGATAAGAAGTTTCATTTTCTTCAAGACTCTTGAAACTTCAGAACACGCATCTCCAGATAACTTGTTATAATGCAATTTATTATCATGCTCAACTGGCAGCATCAGTAAACGATGTAGAGTAATCCCTTTAATGTTATGTGCTGCCAGTCCAGTTGGAGCAGTTACAACGCAAGACAGCGGTGAATCAGTCCTTTTCTGCAGATAAGTTGAAATGACTTTAATCAGAATTTTTTTTCCAGTTCCCGCTTCTCCACTTACGTACAGTCGGACTGGCTCAAATGATGTACATGAGCACTCTTTTTTCTCATGTTTGAATCCATGTTCAATCTGTTCTGTGACTTCGTCATATATCTTTTTCTGCTCAACGTTTAGTTGCTTTATCAAATCTTCTAAGTTAACTCCATCCTCTTGAGCTTGTTCCATAGTTCTTTCCACCTCATCCATGGCAGTGGCAGCTTCATTTTGGATAATTGGTCCTCCTAGTGGATCCTGGCTCAATGAAGTTGAACTCTGACTGTCTTGAGAACTGTCTCTAGCAATCTCCTCAGCAATTGTGGTTTCTTGCTCTATGTCTTCGTTCAACATTTGCAGATAATTTGGAAAAACAGGACATTCTATGGTATCCTTAGTTGCATTAAAAGAGTCTTCATAACACAGAAAATCTCCAAGTAGTTCCTCTTCTGTACGCCATGGTTTAAAGAGTTGCAAAAGAGCTAAATAGTAAAATTCTCTTTTGTCTGGAGCTTCGCAACTCAAGTTTCGATGACTAATCAAACGGCCTTTTCTTTGCTTCACTAGACATCCTTCATACCCAATGACACCATATTTTCCATTATTGATATCTTCTGTAATGTTCCTCTTATAACTGTAGTTTTGCAGAACTTCATACAAACAAGTGTTCTCAAGGTGAGTACTTCTATTTGGATAGTATGTATCCAACATGTTTGTCTTCAAAATATCTGTACTGTTTGGTTATTTCTCCGCCAAATATTCAATTTCTTGTACAGATTTCAAAACTCGGTTTCGTGTTGCAGCAAGACCTAGACTCACCCAAATGATTGTTCTAGATTTGGCATAGAGACTTGCTGATGATAACCGATCAGAACATTCATATGCTCCAATTTCTCGATGCGACAACATCTTCAGACTGAAACTGTATAATTTCTTGCTTAGACTCTTTTCATGTGAAATGTCCTCCCACATTTCCTTCAGTTCTGTCTTTTCTTTTTTTGTGATGTAAGATGTCACATATCAAGCCACAGCAATAGAGTTGTCAGCAACGAACTGAATATCCATGTTAGCATTCCACATGGACAAAATCACTGGGTTGTAGTCGTTGATGTACTTGGACTCTTCGTTTCTTTTTAAATTATATGTATTTTTGGGAGATTTCCTCGTCACAGTATGTCGTAGAGATGACATCAAATTATTTACTCTTCCCTTAGAAATCACTGGTTGTGGAAACGCAAAACGATATTTCGTGTAGTACTTTTCCTTGTTTTTGAATTTTCGACGACAGTACTTTCCACAACGATGAGATTGAAAACGTAAAACTTGTTGCCTTAAACTGTTTTCTTCAGTAGTTTTTGGAACAGCACATGTTGAATACTGTTCAATGAAACTCATCACTGTTTCATCCAAATGTAATCCAAATTTGGGTGCATCTTTAATCCATAACAGCATATGTATATGAGGAGCACCTCTCGCTTGATATTCCTTCCTCCAAAAGAAATCCAAAACCTCTCCAAGGGGAGGATTTTTTTTGTTGGTAATAAAAGACATCATAGCTTCAAATCTATGATTGAAATATCTGCAAACATTCACTGGATCCAAAGAACACAATTCTCCAGGTGTTTTCAATTCTATATTTTGTATGTTTCCATTTGCCTCTCGTAGAAATTGAAGTAAGTCGTCCCATGCATACTCAGCACAGCTAAGAGTGAGGAACCATGTAGGAGTTCCTAAGTTTCTTAGCATACATTTTAATTCCCCATGACGACGGAACCAATACTCGTTTGTTCCACGCTGACATGCCATGAGATTGATTAGCTGAGATTCCAAAATACTGTCTTGCAGATTGACTTTCTCCATAAAGTCCCTTGCTGAAACATTTTGTAGATGAGCTCCACTTTTCAATATATGATTTACTGCATAAGAAAGCCCAGACAAATCACTTTCAAACAGTAGATGAAACAAATACGGAATGCATTGCCGAAACCTTGGATCTTCAGCATATAATCTTAAAGTCCGGTATTCAGCTGCAGGAATTTGAACTGGTCGATCGTCATATCGTCCTCCACGACCTGTTGGAAATAACTGTGGAAAACAATGAGCTTCCAAACTTTCTTCCCATACACTAATGGGACTTCCTTTTGCTGCTTTCATTTGAAACAAGTCAATTGCATTCCCCATTACTTCTTTGGAATGCAATGGATGAACAGTATAATGTTCATATATTTCTTTACATCTAGACACATCAACTTTTTCAGTTTGACCAACTGAACAATCACTGTCTTCTTCTGTAGCTGTTTCCTCTGCTCCAACACTTACATCTTTATAGTACTCATTGTTTTTGACCAAATACAACGTTGCCTTTTTGACTTTCCTAACATCCACTAAATCTTGCCAGATTTTCTTACTCTTTGTCGTAACCCCATTAACTAGAATAACTAGAGGATCCTCTTCTACTCTTTCTACACCAATTGTATCAATATTTTTCTTGACATCTAGAGGCAAATAAACAACTCTTCCCTTTGATCCTCTTTGTAAATCTGAAGGAGGCAATTTCCCTGTCTTAGGCTCCATGCGAACAATAGCTTGAAAAGGATGGACAAATTGAATCAAAATTGATTCATAAGTATTTAAATCCATCAATTCAGAAGGAAAATCTATCAACTGAAGATTATTATGAACTGCTCTAGCAGGCATTCTATTTTCATTTAATTTTTTCAAACAATAATTACAAATACGCTGATCAAAACTCAAATCAAAAGAATTCTCCACCAAAAAATAACTTTCAAAATCCTTCCATTCACTATTATTTTCCAATTCACATTTTGCATATAAATCAACTAACCTAGTTTGAATCTTATAATGAGTCCGTCGAAAACACACACAAGTTAAATTAGGCCTTTCACTTGATTTCACCTTAAACTTGGTAATTTCCTCGTCAAACTTTTCTGTACTTGAAATCTGTCCATTGTCTTCCACATTACCATCCATTACTATATCCATTTCTACACTGTCCTCTTTGTTCCCAAAATAACAAAACTCAATTTCTTCACAAATAGTCTTCACATCCACTTCAGATCCATGTAAAAGAGCACTGTTTACCTGTTTAAGCTTAAGTGCTGGACTTTTTGCATAATACAACTTTCTCACTAATTTCCTCACCTTATTATGATGCACTGCTAACATCCTAAAATGATGAAAAACACTCTGACATACTTTTCTAGAAAGACAAGCCAGTGAATGCCCATGCAAACCTGTGCTTTCTCTCACTCGGCAAGGATCTAACTCTTGCAAGATCTTCATTTTTTGTTTGAGACTTTTCTTACTATATGTACGTAAGAAATTTCGAAGCCAATCGATTGAATCCTGTCGCACACTACATATACTACTGCATTTCCATGTATACACTGGACCCTTAGTACATCTCCCTAAAACTTCATCAGCTAACACCTCTTCTGCATCTCTAGACACAAGTTTCTCTTTTTCCATCACACAACCATCTTTCACCTCATATGCTCGACCACTGGTGTCAACTGCATGCACCAAATCATTTTCCTGAAAGTAACTCTCCTCATTAAAAAATGGCTCTGAACTTGAACTATGCATCCATTCGCCAGAAAATACTTCACAAAAATTAGTCCGATCAATAATTCTTTTCCATCTACTGTTCGATTTGAAAACATCAATCGCCTTATTAAGTATCCTATTTCTATTGATTACTAAAATAAATAATTTTTTCTTAACTTCAAAAGCCTGATCAACAATCTTCTCTACACTTTTCTTTTTCTTATAAAAAGCAGTTCTCTGTTTACCTTTCTTATCATTTTTTAGCAAATTTAAAACTACCCTTTTACGAAACATTCGCCTACGAATGTCCCTAAATTGATTTTTACCCTTCTATTGCTATCCATTCTCTTCTCTCCTACTCCAATCGAGGCATTTTTTGTGGGCCTCTCCTTCCTTTTTAGATTTGCTGTCTCCTTCTGAATATTCACATTACTAATATCATTTCTTTTTGTACGACATATGTTGCGAAGAAAAGACTTAATTGTCTTACCAGGAGCTTTTCTGGTGTTTTTTGAAGTAGTTGTTGTAGAGGATTCCATAAATTCTGTTGCTGATGTTCTCCTTTTACGTATGGTATTTTTGATACTTCTTTGCCTTGAAGGCATTTTTGCCTGCTTTTAAAAAGTTGATTTGAATCTGTTGTTCTGAAAAAAAAAAAATTAAAGACCACTATTAGCAAACAACAAAGTAATGACAAAAAGCAAACAATATAAACAATAAATTGCAACATATTTAAGTTTATACAACAGCAACTCAGGGCCTTATTTATGAAGGCCTTGCGCCACCAGTGCATCCCATATTAAAAGAGACATACCGGCGCCACAAGACAATCATAAATAAGACCCAAATATAAATACCATTGATTTGCACCAAAAATCGTTTTTTGATTAACATTTAAAAAACACAGGGCAGAACCTATGTACAAGCACAGAATTTCACTTTTGAAACCTCACTGTTTCCCAAAATACAAATCCTCTACCTTGCAAATGTTGATATGAAGCATTATCAAAAAGCAGAACACAAATCAAGAGCAAAGAAACTCAGCGCCTTATTTATGAAGGCCTTGCCCCACCAGTGCGTCACTTTCTTCCCATGTTAAAATTGACATACCGGCGCCATAAGACAATCAAAAATAAGACCCAAATATAAATACCATTGATTTGCACCAAAAATCGTTCTTTGAATAACATTTAAAAAACACAGGGCAGAACCTATGTACAAGTACAGAATTTCACTTTTGAAACCTCACTGTTTTCCAAAATACAAATCCTCTACCTTGCAAAGGTTGATATCAAGCATTATCAAAAAGCAGAACACAAACTAAAAGCAAAGAAACTCAGGGTTTTATTTATGAAGGCCTTGCGCCACCAGTACGTCACTTTCTTCCCATGTTAAAAGTGACATACCTACGCCACAAAACAATCATAAATAAGATCCAAATATAAATTCCATTGATTTGCACCAAAAATCGTTTTTTGATTAACATTTAAAAAACACAGGACAGAACCTATGCACAAGCACAGAATTTCACTTTTGAAACCTCATTGTTTTCCAAAATACAAATCCTCTATCTTGCAAAGGTTGATATCAAGCATTATCAAAAAGCAGAACACAAACCAAGAGCAAAGAAACTCAGGGCTTTATTTATGAAGGCCTTGTGCCACCAGTGCGTCACTTTCTTCCCATGTTAAAAGTGACATATCAGCGCCACAAGACAATCATAAATAAGACCCAAATATAAATTCCATTGATTTGCACCAAAAATAGTTTTTTGATTAACATTTAAAAAACACAGGGCAGAACCTATGTACAAGCACAGAATTTCACTTTTGAAACCTCACTGTTTTCCAAAATACAAATCCTCTATCTTGCAAAGGTTGATAGCAAGCATTATCAAAAAGCAGAACACAAACCAAGAGCAAAGAAACTCAGGGCCTTATTTATGAAGGCCCGCGCCACCAGTGCGTCACTTTCTTCCCATGTTAAAAGTGACATACCGGCGCCACAAGACAATCATAAATAAGAGCCAAATATAAATTCCATTGATTTGCACCAAAAATCGTTTTTTGATTAACATTTAAAAAACACAGGGCAGAACCTATGTACAAGCACAGAATTTCACTTTTGAAACATCACTGTTTCCAAAAATACAAATCCTCTACCTTGCAAATGTTGATATCAAGCATTATCAAAAAGCAGAACACAAACTAAAAGCAAACAAACTCAGGGCCTTCTTTATGAAGGCCTTGCGCCACCAGTGCGTCACTTTCTTCCCATGTTAAAAGTGTCATATCAACGCCACAAGACAATCTTAAATAACAGCCAAATATAAATTCCATTGATTTGCTCAAAAATCGTTTTTGGATTAACGTTTAAAAAACACAGAGCAGAACCTATGTACAAGCACTGAATTTCACTTTTGAAACATCACTGTTTCCCAAAATACAAATCCTCTACCTTGCAAATGTTGATATCAAGCATTATCAAAAAGCAGAACACAAACTAAAAGCAAAGAAACTCAGGGCCTTCTTTATGAAAGCCTTGCGCCACCAGTGCGTCACTTTCTTCCTATGTTAAAAGTGTCATACCGACGCCACAAGACAATCTTAAATAAGACCCAAATATAAATACCATTAATTTGCACCAAAAACCGTTTTTTTATTAACATTTAAAAAACACAGGGCAGAACCTATGTACAAGCACCGAATTTCACTTTTGAAACCTCACTGTTTCCCAAAATACAAATCCTCTACCTTGCAAATGTTGATATCAAGCATTATCAAAAAGCAGAACACAAACTAAAAGCAAAGAAACCCAGAGCCTTCTTTATGAAGGCCTTGCGCCACCAGTGCGTCACTTTCTTCCCATGTTAAAAGTGTCATACCGAGGCCACAAGACAATCTTAAATAAGACCCAAATATAAATACCATTAATTTGCACCAAAAATCGTTTTTTGATTAACATTTAAAAAACACAGGGCAGAACCTATGTACAAGCACTGAATTTCACTTTTGAAACCTCACTGTTTCCCAAAATACAAATCCTCTACCTTGCAAATGTTGATAGCAAGCATTATCAAAAAGCAGAACACAAACCAAGAGCAAAGAAACTCAGGACCTTATTTATGAAGGTCTTGCCCCACCAGTGCGTCACTTTCTTCCCATCTTAAAAGTGACGTACCAGCGCCACAAGACAATCATAAATAACAGCCAAATATAAATTCCATTGATTTTCTCCCAAAATCGTTTTTTGATTAACATTTAAAAAACACAGGACAGAACCTATGTACAAGCACAGAATTTCACTTTTGAAACCTCATTGTTTTCCAAAATACAAATCCTCTACCTTGCAAATGTTGATATCAAGCATTATCAAAAAGCAGAGCACAAACCAAGAGCAAAGAAACTCAGGGCCTTATTTATGAAAGCCTTGCGCCACCAGTGCATCACTTTCTTCCCATGTTAAAAGTGACATATTGGCGCCAAAAGACAATCATAAATAACAGCCAAATATAAATTCCATTGATTTGCCCCAAAAATCATTTTTTGATTAACATTTTAAAAACACAGGGCAGAACCTATGTACAAGCACAGAATTTCACTTTTGAAACATCACTGTTTCCCAAAATACAAATCCTCTACCTTGCAAATGTTGATATCAAGCATTATCAAAAAGCAGAACACAAACCAAGAGCAAAGAAACTCAGGGCCTTATTTATGAAGGCCTTGCGCCAGAAGAGCGTCACTTATTTCCCATGTATAAAGTGATGCACCGACTGCACAAGGCAATCAAAAATAAGGGCCAATTGAAAATACCATTGATTTGCACCCAAAATCGTTTTTTGAATAACATTTTAGAAACACTGCCCAGAACCTATGTACAACCACTCAATATCACTTTTGAAACCTCACTGTTTCCCAAAATACAAATCCTCTATCTTGCAAATGTTCATAGCAAGCATTATCAAAAAGCAAAAAAGAAACCAACAGCAAACAAACTCAGGGCCTTATTTATGAAGGTCTTGCGCCACCAGTGCGTCACTTTCTTCCCATGTTAAAAGTGACGTACCGGCGCCACAAGGCAATCAAAAATAAGGGCAAAAAAAAATACCATTGATTTGCCCCCAAAATCGTTTTTTGAATAACATTTAAAAAACACTGCGCAGAACCTATGTACAAGCACTCAATATCACTTTTGAAACCTCACTGTTTCCCAAAATACAAATCCTATATATTGCAAATGATCTTAGCAAGCATTATCAAAAAGCAAAAAAGAAACCAACAGCAAACAAACTCAGGGCCTTATTTATGGAGGCCTTGCGCAACAAGAGCGTCACTTATTTCCCATGTTTAAAGTGATGCACCGGCTGCACAAGGCAATAATAAATAAGGGCCAAATGAAAATACCTTTGATTTGCACCCAAAATCATTTTTTGAATAACATTTTAGAAACACAACACAGGACCTATGTACAAGCATTCATTTTCACTACTGAAACTTAACTATCTGCTTCCAAATAATGTCATCTATCTAAATTAAATAAATTATTACTTACCTTTACAAATGCTTTGGGAGATTGAAAACAGTGTCAGACACACACACCAATTTTTCTTTAGCAGAGCAAAAGGTGTGCACTCAATACACTGAAACCAAGACTGGCATAGTAAATCTCTAACTTTACACACATATGCCTTTTTCAACCAATTAAAAGTCTTCCCTCACTATTTTCAAACCAACACCCATCCCCCTCTCAGACCTTTCTATCTGTTACCATAGCAACTCCCTCCTAACTGAACTCTCAGGTTCAAAAGTTTATTCTACAATGTTGCAAATTAAGTCAGCAAGGATGTTTGACCTCTCAATACACCAGCTTATCCAGGGCATTATTGCTTTAAATGACTTTTTCTTAACCATTCAAATTGCTTCTTACACACAACACAACCATGCACCCTAACTTTCTGTTTTCAACTAACTGAATCCACCAATCATCGCTTGTGATTCAACAGCAGGGAAACTCCACAATTATTTTTTTGTAAACTCCTACTGTTCCAACTGCCATTTCATTCCCACACTTCATCTGACTGCACCAGAACCTTCTCACATCATGTATTCTGTATGGATTATTGGACATAGCTACATCCACTGGGCTCAAAGGTATGCAGCTAGCAGAGATTTTCACAACCTTGATTTATCAAATGTGGAAATCAAATAGATTGGCCAGAGAGGATTGAGATGTCATCAATTGATACCATAGGTGAAAACCTTTTTGCATCTGCCAAACCCTGACCTCTTAATAGTGCACTGTGGAGGAAATGATTTGGGCACTATGACTGGGGTTGGTCTGGAAATGCTTTTAAATGACACCTTTGATCAATTGATGACACTTTTTCCACAAACTGCCTTGGTATATTCCAATATATGCCAAGGACAGAAATGGAACTGGTCCAACCAATTTTGTCCACAATTTGAGAAAGCACGGAAACATGTGAATAAATCTGTTTCTGCTTACATGAGAGACTGTGGAATGGGTTCAATATACAATAATAACTTGCGTTACAACATGCAAGACATCTACAGAGGAGATGGTGTGCACTTCTCAGATGAGGGGAATAGAATATTCCTCCTGAATTTAAGACTGTGCATTGGAACCTAATTGTAGGTACCTAAATCAGCCACAGAACCCAAAAGCTCTTTTCAGAGCTACCCTACCTCTGATCACTCAAAACGATTTTCTTTCTCTAACTTTTTTCACTATTTTTCACCTGGGTACGCTCCCCGGTGCGCGTACCGGGCGCTCCCCCCGCGAAATGAAAAACATTTTTTTTTAATTTTGGCATATATGCCCCTCCTAAACTCCCCTCAGAAAACCTAGAGGGTCAGGAAGTGTCTACCGTGCCCCCTTCTACCCATTCCCAACGTTGTTTGTCCTCCATCTTGTGTCTCAATTCTACCGAAACACAAAATGGCGGACTCCCGTAGCGCTCCCGGTGCGCGTACCGGAGCGCACACCGGTAAGCGCTCCCAAAAAAAAGGTGGGAAAGTATTTTACAGAAAAACAACTGGAGACACTTACACCAAATATAGAATACGTCCTACTACATAGCAGTCCCTACCATTTACCCAAATTTGGTGGTATTCCATTGAGCCATTTTGGCTGTAGCCCTGTCTAAATATCCTGAGGTAAATTACATGACAAAAACACATATGAAACTGTTTGAATTTTCAACCAATTAAAATGTTACTTACATTTTGTACTTTTATGTGCTGACATTTGATTGGTTAAGTACATGAATATATATAACAAATGAGAGGGAAACACAGCCATTTTGACTGACACTACCTAAGATACATTTGAAAAAAAATTGACAGAAAACTTCAACGACTTTGAAGAAGGTAAGTTGTTAATTTGAAAGGAGAACTATGATATGCACTTTAAGTTAATTTGGGAAAATGTTTTCAGATAGTTATATACTGTCCCTTTGTAAGAGTTAGAGATTGAGATAGGCTTCTCTGTTATAAATATGGATTGAGTTAGGCTTCTCTGGTTTAGTTATGAATTTACACAGGCACTTTTTAATAGTTCTACTTCCTGCCTGAAACCATATACTACCCAAAAATTACTTCACTGTTAAAAACTCAGAAGTACCTGTCTGAACTTAAACCCAACAGTACCCTAGCTCTACTGATATATTTTTTTAATGCAATTTTCAGAAAGAAAATGGAAGGAAAACAACAATCCGATGTTATTTCTTTTGAAGTAAAGATTGAAAACAATCCTGATGAAAAAAAAGATGTCTTGGATTTCATGGATGACTCTTTAGACCAACAATTAATTGACTGTTTGGAACAAATTGAATCATGCAATTAAAAATATGATGAAATTCCGGACAATATTATGTTACAAGTTTTATTAGATTATGAAAAAGAATCAGAAGAATACATTTTTATTTAATAATTTTAATTTGTTTGAGACAATATTCATTTTTATATGTAATTCATGAAGTATTACCAAAATTATTATTTTATAAAATGAGACTTATAGTATACTGTGCAACTTTTTTGTGTTACATAGTAAGTTTACTCATAGTTACTACATTTCTCCCTCTATATTATATCCTATGTGTATTTTACATCTCTTTTTCATCATAAGGGAGCAGGATAGACTACCCATGATCCCCTAGGCCTTCTCAGGGAGTGCTTAAAGGATCTGTTTCTGCTTTCCTGACAGACTATGGTATGGATTCCATATACCACAATAACTTCTATAACAACATACAAGATATCTACAGAGGAGACAGTTTACATTACATTTAAGTCTCTGCATTGGTACCTACATGTAGGTACTTAAATAAAAAAAACAACAAAAAGAACATTTCTTTAAAACAGCTACTTTTTTTTAAACTGTCATTCTTTTTCCCCATAGTACGCTCCCCGGTGCGCTCCCCGGTGCGCATACCAGGCGCTCCCCCACGAAAATCGAAAAAAAAAAAAAGAATTTTGACCCCTCGGGGCCCTTTTATGACCCCCACATTAAACCTAGGGGGTCAGGGGGAGTCTACCCTGCCCCCTTATGATCAATTCCCTCCTTTCTTTTTGACACCTCTTGTGTCTCGATTTTACCGAGAGACAAGATGGCGGCCGCTCCGGACTGTTTTACATACCTTACAAATTACAATCTTGGTAAACAAAAGCTGAGTAATCAGGACTAAAATACTGTAAGCATGACTAGCAAACAATGTAGGATTCAAAGAAGGTACTATACCTAAAATGCAACTAAGGTTTTCATTTGCCAATGTCTTTTCCTAATTGCAAACGTTCGTGCTTCAGTATTGCCACAATGTGTCATGTAAATATGTAAAATAACAAGAATAACTGTCACTTAAGGTGTTTTCCGTTGCTAACTGAAAAACTACCAATCCCAGAATTCTATGGGAGAAGGTCATAGTGCATAGCCTTAAAAACTGTGGAAATAGTAATGTCACCTACCGTGAGAAAGGGCGCATGCCCGAAACGCGTCGGTGTGATAGACTTATGGTGGAGTTTGCTGAATAAAGAAAAGTTACTTACAATTCCCGAGTGCGGCGTTCTAATTTTGCACCAAAAAAGATTTCTGGACCTGTGGTTGGTCCCTCGCTCGCACCCGCTGCAGAGCGCTCCAGCGGTAATCACCATTGCTTTGTCCTATCTGATTGCTGGAAGCGCCCGAGTTACATGGAGGATAGCCAAGAAAGCTGAGCAACTAGCTGAAACGGATCCTGAGACAGTCGATCAAATCAACACGAAGATCATCAGAAGTAGCAAGCCACGCCGTGCGGAGCCCCAGAGGACGGGGTGGGGAACGCCGCCCAAACGGGAGCCAAACAGCGTGGTAAGTGAAGCGTCTGATGTGAAAGATTACACGGCAAATCCATATACTCGTAGCGTCTTGAAGAAAGGAGAAATCTCGGAGAGCAAACAGATGAAAGTCTGTTCCCTTCGCATCCTTTTAAAGCGGGAATTGTTCTTTTGTAAAACTGTGCAAATACAAACCCCACCTTTTTCATTAGACACGAGACTATATAAAAAAGATTAAACTGATTACATTCTCGACTAAATCAAACCCACAGCCTTCGAGATATCGTGGATAGTTTTGTACTAGTAACCATGGAAGCGCGCAAAACAAAAAGACTAGCAAAAGTTGCTACAATGTTTCAAACAGAGCCTGAAGCTGAAAGTACAAACGTAAATGAAAGTGTCCAAACCTCTAATCCGGATCCAACTTTAAAACAGCTATTTTTTCAAATGGAAAAACAATACAAACGTGAAATTAATAAAAGCTGGGAATCAATAACTCTACAAAAATATCTTGAAGTAGACAGAGTACCGCGGGGGCTTCGAATATTTACAATGCCTACCTATCCGGATACTAAGACTGAAATGTTTCTAGAATGGGGTGAGAACAATATGCAATGTAGCAAAAACATGATGCGCATCCTCATCAAATTCGCTGATAAAGATCTTGAAGAAACACATGATGTGATTAAAGACTTGGAAAATAAAATCTCAACAAATGACAAGAAGGAAGAGGAGAAAATGCGAAAAGAAATGGAGGATCGCCTCGAAAAAAATGAGGAGGAAATACAACAAAGAAAGCATAGAAAATTTAAAAGGGACGAAGCAGATTATAAATACGGACGGATATTGACATTTGCCAAACGCTTCGATACCCTGAAATCTAACGTAGCAAAGAAAACACATCTATCCATAAGTGGATCAGGCAGTGAATCGGATGTGAGTATCGGGGAAGGATATACTCCAAAAAGCCTCAAACAACAAACCAACTTGTCTTTTTTAGAGGAAATGCGCCTAGTGAACCTCGACCAAAATCTGTCCAGAACACAGGGCCAGTCGAGGGGAAGAGGCAGAGGCAGCGGATATGGAAGAAGTACTACAAAATCTTCAAAAGCCGCCGCAGAACCAGAAGGTCAAAAAACAACCACGGCAGCCACAAGAAAATATCCACTGCGGAACAGAAACAAGAACCAATAGCGAAGGAAAACCTTGTAATTAATCTATCCAAACACAAACTAACACCAGTGGAAAACCAAGTATTAAATAAAGGCTTAAGTTTTTGCCCTCAGAAACATTTCAATTACACAGACACAAAAATTGATATGTATAAGTTTGTACGGAAAATTAAATTGGCCAAAATTCATGCCAACAAACAAGACAGAAGCACAAACTCAATAGAACAGAAGGCAGAAGTGATAACTGACACCAATACACCAGAACCTGAATTAACAATTGATCTAATATCGCATCTAAAGGTTCTATATGATCTGGCCAATGAATATGAGGATGATGAAGTCTCAGAAACCACAATGCTACAAGAACTTGGACTGGATACCAAAATTCATCAAACAAGCAATTTACGTGTAAAATCGACATTCTGTCCAAAATTATACCCAGGGAACAAAATAGATCTGTTCTCAGAAGCCGCAATGACAGAATTGGAAAAATTAGAAAAAGAACGAAATACAAAGGCAGAAAATATCACAAAAAAGGAGAATGAAGCAATACAAGCATTGGCGCAAAACAAGGAAATAATAATAAAGCCCGCGGACAAGGGCGGAAACATCGTCATCCTGAATACCACAGACTATATGAAAGAAGCTCATCGCCAGCTAGATGATGGGTCAAAATATAAAAAATTAACAACCAACCCAATTAAGAGTATGCAAACAAACTTGAAAAACATGCTGGACGAATGGCAGGAACTTAAAATACTAAACAGTGAGGAAGTAAAATGCCTTTGGAAAGAAAATCCAACAATACCAACGATTTACTTCTTACCGAAGGTTCACAAGACTCTAATTGACCCACCTGGGAGGCCGATAGTATCCTCATGTGATTCCATCTATGAAAATATTTCATCATATGTGGACCAGTACTTAGCACCCATGGTTAAAAGTTTAGCCTCATATGTCCAAGACACAGGGGACTTCCTGCGCATACTATCTGACATCACTTGGGACCCTTCTTTCTTATTGGTGACAATAGATGTCGTGTCCCTATATACATCAATTGAACACAAAATAGGACTAAATGCCTGTGCTTATTTTCATAAACAAAGAAACATATCTCAGTTGGAACATTCAGCAATGCTGCTAACTCTGATTGATACCTACTTGAATAACGATATCTTCCTTTTTAATCATGACATCTACCAGCAACTGTGCGGATGCGCAATGGGCATCTCCTTCTCCCCAAATTATGCAAATCTAACAATGGGGTGGTGGGAGAAGGAGGTAGCATGGGGACCAGAGCATCAGGAAGAATTGGAAAAAATAATGCTCTGGTCGAGATATATAGACGACCTCTTTCTCATATGGAAGGGGACCAAAACAGAATTCATGCAATACTTCTCCAAATTAAATAACAATAAAATAGGATTATCATTCACATGCAACACCAGCAAAAACAGAATTGACTATCTGGACATCACTGTGTATATCAAAAATGACCAAATAAACACGACACTTTACAGAAAAAGCACGGCAACCAATAGCATCTTACATGCCGAAAGTTTTCATCCAAAGTCTGTAATAAACAACATTCCTTTTGGAGAATTTGTGAGAATGAAAAGAAACTGTTCATCAGAAAAGGAAGCCAATATTCAAATCTCAAAATGTGCATCCAGACTGGAAGCAAGAGGATACAAGAAAAGAACTCTAAAGAAAAACATGGAAAAAATCAAGCAAAAATCAAGATCAGAAATTCTAATACAAAAACCACAAACCATCCCAACTAAGAATGAACCCCCAAGACTAATTTTAAATTACAGCAAAGAGGCACACAAAATACGAGGATGTGTACAAAAATACTGGCCATTACTACATCAAGACGCTGATTTGAAGAAAATACTGGGAAATGAGCCAAAGTTATCTTTCAGGAAAGTACCATCACTAAAGGACATGCTCGTACGTAGCCACTTTGAAAGTAAAAATGTAAAATCATCAAATTGGTTAAAAATGCAACAAAATGGTTTTACCAAATGTGGACATTGCAAAGCGTGCAAAATAGGCAAAAATACAAAATCTTTCAGAGATCCAGAAGGCCGACAAATTATAATAAAGACGAAGATCACATGTACTACTCAATATGTAGTATACGTAATTCAATGTGACTGTGCACAGATGTACATTGGGAGCACAATTTGTACCTTAAAAAAGAGAATGCTTGAACATATAAGAGCTGTAAAAAACAAAGACATGTCCTACGCCACAGCCAAACATATGCTCGAGTGTCAAGATGGAGATTGGAGGAAGATGCAATTCTACGGAATAGACAATGTAGAAGAAAATGAAAGACTGGGAGATCGAAAATCCAAACTCCGCCAACTTGAATCAAAATATATCATCCGAATGAAAACTAAGATCCCGAGGGAGATGAATTTGGATGAGGAACTCTTTGTACATTTGTAAACAAGGACAGCATATAAGAATTTTGGAACTGTATAACTAATTCAAAAATTAACTATGAATGAACTATGGATTGACATAAGCTCGAGAATCAGCTGCACATAATACAATTTTAGGTACCATACCTTACAAATTACAATCTTGGTAAACAAAAACTGAGTAATCAGGACTAAAATACTGTAAGCATGACTAGCAAACAATTTAGGATTCAAAGAAGGTACTATACCTAAAATGCAACTAAGGTTTTCATTTGCCAATGTCTTTTCCTAATTGCAAACGTTCGTGCTTCAGTATTGCCACAATGTGTCATGTAAATATGTAAAATAACAAGAATAACTGTCACTTAAGGTGTTTTCCGTTGTTAACTGAAAAACTACCAATCCCAGAATTCTATGGGAGAAGGTCATAGTGCATAGCCTTAAAAACTGTGGAAATAGTAATGTCACCTACCGTGAGAAAGGGCGCATGCCCGAAACGCGTCGGTGTGATAGACTTATGGTGAAGTTTGCTGAATAAAGAAAAGTTACTTACAATTCCTGAGTGCGGCGTTCTAATTTTGCACCAAAAAAGATTTCTGGACCTGTGGTTGGTCCCTCGCTCGCACCCGCTGCAGAGCGCTCCAGCGGTAATCACCATTGCTTTGTCATACATATATATATATATATATATTCACTGAAAAAACCATAGGTTATAGACCATATATAGTTAGGGATTTGCATTTACAAAACCTTATTTTACTCGCATAAAACCATTGAAATTCCATATATAGTTAGTTGCGCTAACTATATATCGCGCACCCGCAATCCACTGCTGATGATGTCACATATTACATCATTCATGACATGGTCAGTGACATCACTGATGACATCACTGATGACATCTCAAATGACATCACTGATGACATCTCAAATGACATCACTGATGACATCTCATTTGATATTACTGATCACATCACTGATGATATCATTCATGTGATAATACGATGAACCTCTTCAGACTGTAATATAACCTTAGATACAATCAGTGTAAACAGACACTCACAGACTATCACTCATCCATGGAGTTACTCACACACCTAGTCAGTCATGCAAAGAATCAATCACACCTCCATTTCCTCAACTATACAGTTATACAAACTTTACTTATTCAAACATATACTAACACATATTTACTCTCTTATATAATCCCTGATACAAGTTCACATTGATCCATACAGCCACTCACACATTCACTGGCTCTTATGCACAGTTATTTATATATGTCAACTCTCACATGTACTGTGTTTTACATATGTACTTACTTTGACATGTAGCACTGAGATATCCATTCACTCACCAATACACTCATGCACACAGTCAACCGCCCATACAGCTGTTTCCACATGCACTTTTGAACCCATACATCTAGTGAATCAACTGCTCACACATCTATGCACAGAGTCATACACCTCCCAGCCACCCACACACACACTCAGTCTCCCATACAAATACTTGGGCAACCAATCAATATCCCATATAGTTACTCATATAGGTACTTATCAACACATGCAGCAGTTTACAGAACAACAGACATAGTGATGCACAAATTAAGACAGTTTAGTCACTAACCCATGCACTCAGTGAGACACATTTAATCACTCACTCATACAGTCAGTCATGCACCTACTAAATCCTTCATCCAGACACTTATACATCCACTCATTCTTCAATATGTAAGACATATTTACACTTTACAGAAACATACAGTCACTGGATGTTGTCATCAGTGATGTCATCAGTGATGTCACTGACCATGTCATGAATGATGTAATATGTGACATCATCAGCAGTGGATTGCGGGTGCGCGATATATAGTTAGCGCAACTAACTATATATGGAATTTCAATGGTTTTATGCGAGTAAAATAAGGTTTTGTAAATGCAAATCCCTAACTATATATGGTCTATAACCTATGGTTTTTTCAGTGAATTTTCAAGGTTTTGTAAATGCAAATTCCTAACTATATATGGTCTATAACCTATGGTTTTTTCTGTGAATTTCATTGGTTTTTTAAAAGCTAACATCTGTAGCTGTAAAATGTATTCTTCTTTAAATCTTAAAATATATTTTAGATCTTTATTAATAATTTTTTTTTTAATATTTTTTTTCTTCGCTTCTAGTTCGCGAACCGGGAAGCTTTCCGTTAGCTCATCTTGATGCCGCGACCTAGTCCGCGAACCGGTCAACGTTACGTTAGCGGAACTGTGACGCGTCGCGGAAGCGCGACGTATCACGTTGTCGCGTAATGCGTCTAATGACGCGCTGCGTTAGCGCTCCCGGAAGTGCTCCGGACCGCGAACCGGAAGCGATCCGGGACGCGGCGCGCACCGCGTAACGTAAGCGGAACAGGTCATGTGACTTGTTTATCAAACTTTTCATTGGTTCATTTCACTTTTGGTTTCCAAATGATGTATGACTAGGTCATGTGACCTAAAAATAACACTTTTCATTGGTTCAGAACTTTTGCTTTTCCCAAATCATGTAAACCCCTCCTTCTTTCCTCACTCTGACTTTCATCTTGGTGAGAGAAAGACCATTTACCTGGAGTTGAACAATGGCATCCATACTTGCTGCAGCTGGTGCACCCCCACCACCACCTCCACCTCCTCATAAGAAGAGAGGACCACCAAGTCAATTTACCTCCAACAGAGAGGAGGAAGAGGAGGAAGAAGAAGAAGAAGATAGAGATCAACCACAATTTATCCAAGAGTTGCCCCGTGTTTCTAAGAGAAAACAAGTTTCATCTGGCAGTTTTTCTCCATCCCTCCTGGAGAGAAGAAGGTGAATGCTAAATATGCCACCTGCCTCATCTGTGATTACAGATTGTCTAGAGGCACAGAGAAGAAATATAGTATGGGCAACTATACTATGCATCAACATATGAGCAGGTGGCATCCCTTAAACTACAGCCGGGCTGAGTTAAGGGACCTACAAGACAATCCCCCGACAACTCCTGTGGCCAGATCTACCTCAACAATGTCTTTGACAGGAAGAGAGGCACAGGAAACTGTGCCAAACATTCAACCAAATTTCAAACATATGAAGTTTACTTGTATATACTGTGGTGCTATGCTGTCGTATGGGAACATGAGCGTCAACTTGATTAATATGGTGTTCGAAAACCATAAGTGTCCTAATGCACCCAAGCAGTAATTTTTTTTTTGCTCCTGTTGAGCCGTTTTCAATGCCTGTTTTTTTGTTGTTTCCCCTCCATAAAAAACACACAAAAAACATAAAACTGTTCTAAAAATACAAAAAAATCAAAAAATGTTCAGAAAAAAAAAAAAATAAATAAAACAACAAAAACAAAAAAAAAAAGTTCTTTTCAGAACTACCTCCCCTTTCAAATAAAATTGCTAGAATGTTTATCACTCTGGCAAGCTCTATTTCTTTTGGTTCGCTTCAAGTTCGCTGACCGGTTCGCGAACTGGAAGCGAACCAAAAAAATATTTTTTTAAAAAAAAGAAGAGTTAGTATAAGGGAAGTAAACAGAGAATAATGTAAAAAGAAAGACAGCTATAGAGAGTAAATGAGAGATAGTGTCAGTGACATCATCAGCAGTGCATTGCGGGTAAAAAGAGTAGAAAACATTTACCTTATAATTCTTGTTACCTTTTTAAAATATTTTTTCATACTTTCAATCTGTAAAACAGAGAACAAACATTTCCAAAAATATTAAAACATGTATTTAAAAATTAGAAAAGACAAGGGAAAAGGTTCAAGAACAAACAGTTTTTCAACAACTTTGACATTTACAGAAGTCTCTGCTTCTCTACGTCCCCTACACAATCCTAAATATATATATTTTAAAGAAACTGTATCTTGATGTTGATGAACTGAGGCCTATTTTGGAACATGGTGCTTTTTTTGCACTGCTAATGTCTCACAATAGTGATGCAATTGCAGCGCAAAAAAGATGTAAAGCCATCATAAAATTGTGTCTAACATTTTAAATGATTGTTTTAGGATGCAAATAAGATGTGTGCTTTCAAGAGCTTTCTTTGAGGTGAGGCCTCTTTTCTTTTTTTAAAAAAAACAGTACCCAGAAGTACAGCACTGTAAGCATTAAAATTGATATTTACAGAACTCAGCTTACCCATATGTACCTCACATTTCTAAATGTATATCATAAGGACAAAAAGCATAACATTAATTATACATGTTAAATGGTTTATTTTTGCTGTTCTCAGAATGTATCAAATTTCACTTAAATCAGTGACTTGAAGGTATTCATCATGTAACAGCGGGGAAAAAAAAACACAATCAAAATGACTGTGTTTAAAAAACCCATACAACCTAAGAAATCTGATTTCAAAACTCCTTAAAATTAACTTACTTTCAATGACGTTGAAGGATCTCCTATAAACAGCATCCACTCTGTTGTGCTATAAATATTATCAGCCCGCCACTTTCTGAAAGAAAACCTCCATCGATACGTAAAATATGTTACATAGAAAAAAAACTTCTCTCATTATATCACATGTTTTCACTAGGCCAAATCATGTTGCCGCGATTCGCAAGTCTTGTAATTCTTCCAATCAAATCCCGACATTTTCTATTTTCGCAACTTTCAAAAATAAAATATTTGAGATTATTTTCACAATCCTGGACTACTAATATCTTACTCTTCTTTGTCACTCATGTTCTCCTTTTCCTATGACACTGATACTGCTTACTATGAAGCAGACTTACTTGCATCAGGTTTATATAGTTGGATTTTTAATCTAGACAGCATTGCAGACTTACATTCCCTCTACTTAAAATTTTGGTTTTAAAAACACCAGGTAAGAGTTTTTAAGGTCAAACGGCAATTTTTTTTTGAAAGTTACAACGGAATCATTACAGAATGACCAGCCGTTTCCAGACTTTAAGTAAGCTGTATAATGTCCTGATGTTGTTGATGGACCATCGTGATAGATTATTGCTACAGTTACAAAAGTCCTCCCTGATATTGACAGCTGAGAAGCCACAACATTTTTTATTAAAGTTGACAATTTTGATCCATCAGGCCTACAACGTTGGATCATTAAAATGACATACTGGCTATATCTACGTATAAATAATGTTGACATCATATCACATTTACATTGGCTACACTCCATGTTGTGATCCGCTGCATTTACTAGCTTATTAAAGGACACTGGTTTACTGTCTGGCAAAGTTATATATATAAATCTTTCTGAGTCTACACTAGTAGTACTTGATACCATACAGTTCTCGCAGTCATGCTGCCATTGATAAGAAAGCCCAAACAGGTGATCTACATCTACACCCTCATCTTCCAATACATCAAGCATATACATTAAAAACTCCTGACAATCTTGCTGATTATTTTCAGAGAAGTCTGTTTGACCTGAACATTCATCTAACAGATAACGAACTTCAGACACACTTTCTACTTTTGTTCGATCAGTGCTACATTTCTCTAACACAGAATTCAACAAGCAGCATAAACTTTGTTCCGAATTGAACACAATCTGTTCTTTTAAACTCTCTAGTGAAAAGAGAACATTAACCACTACATTTGCATAGCAGTTGACACCAGAACTGTTTTCAAATTCAAAACCGACAACATCTTCAACAGAATCCACTTTCTTTCTGCTAACAACTTTCGGTTCATTGACTTTTAGTCTTTTTGCAACAACCTCCCTACTATTACTGATATTTCTACGTTTCTGGCCTACCACACGTTTCTCAAACAAAGGATATTGAGGCAAATGTGGCGCATACTCTCTTCTTAACCTATTGTATTCCTTAACACAATCTAGATCCGCACAAATGTTTGTGACATCACAGTCAATCAAGTACAATCCCGATAAAGTTCTAACTCGTGACAATGCCACATATGCCATACCCTCCTTGAACACAGAACTGCCAATATTCACCAATGCACAGTCTACACTTAAACCTTGCGATTTATGGATTGTCACCGCATATGCCAAGCAAACAGGAAACTGTTTACGGCGAACATATAAGTCTTTAACAAGCAAAAACCTAGCAGAACAACGACCAATTTGCTGTACTTCCTCAATGCCATCAAATTTAATTCTTAAAAATTCTATTCCATCTCTATTTTTGTATTTCTCAAAATCAACAACATTACCCATTGATCCATTTACCAGACCTCTTTCTACATGTAAATTCCTTCTCAAAATGATTCGGCAATTTAAACACACATTCAAAGTCTTTTCAAAACCCGCTGTTTTAGATATAGTCTTCTCTAATGAATCCAATTTTGATTTCAAATTGTCTGACAAAATAATTGTTGATCCCATATGCTCTAATTTGTCGATAGCTTCAAGTTTCACAATCTCTTGCTTTTCTAAATTCAACATTTTGTTGTTGAAGATGGCACATTCTGCAAGAGTTGGCATGAGACATATCCCGGATTTCTTCTCAGTAATTTTCTGAAAAATATTCTCAGGCACAATCTCTTGTTTGGGATATAAATTTGACAGTAATCGTGCATTTAAAGCTTCTTTCCCATGCTCGGTCACTTTTCCAATTCTAATATCTTGTAGAATATTCTTGTAATCTTCATCCTTTGCCTGACGCATATTTTGATGCAGTTCTGCATAATTGAAGTTTAACCATATATTGACGTTGCCAATGCTCCCTAGGCACTTCCTGGTATCTTCATGCGTGAGTATTTTGAACACAGGTTGACCTTTTACTGGTGTCAGCTGCAGAAGATCTCCGAAAACAATGATGTGTTTCCCACCAAATAACACATCATATTCAGTTTTAAGTACTTCTTGCATTCTCAAATGCACAAAGGCAAGCATGACATTGGAAACCATGCTTACTTCGTCAATGATAAGTAGTTTCATTTTCCTCAAGACTCTTGAAACTTCACAGCAAGCATCTCCAGATAACTTGTTGTATTGTAATTTGTTGTCATGCTCCACCGGCAGCATCAGTAGACGATGCAAAGTAATACCTTTAATGTTATGTGCTGCCAGTCCAGTAGGAGCGGTGACAACACAAGACAGCGATGACTCAGTCCTTTCCTGCAAATAACAAGAGATTGCTTTAATGAGGAAACTTTTTCCAGTTCCCGCTTCTCCACTCACGTACAGTCGGACAGGCTTCAACGATGTACATGAGCACTTGTTCTTCTCATGACTTAATCCGTGCTCAATTTCCTTGGTAACTTCATCATATATTTTCCTCTGCTCAACGTTGAGTTGTTTTTCCAAGTCTTCTAAGTTAACTGAATCCTCCTGAGCATGTGCCATGGCTCTTTCTACTTCATTCATAGCAGTGGCAGCTTCATTTTCGATAATAGGTCCTCCAAGTGGATCTTGACTCAATGAAACAGAACTCTGACTGTCCTGAGAACTGTCTCTGGCAATCTCGGCTGCAATTGTTGCTTCCTGCTCAATTTCCAAAGTTAGCATTTCTTGATATTTAGAAAAAGCAGGACATTCTATGGACTCCTTGGCTGCATTGAAAGAGTCTTCGTAACAGAGGAAATCTCCAAGCAGTTCCTCTTCTGCACGCCAAGGCTTGAAAAGTTGCAAAAGTGCTAAATAAAAAAACTCCTTTTTTTCTGGAGATTCACCACTCAATTTTCGATGGTTTACTAATTGGCATTTTCTTTGCTTGACCAGGCATCCCTCACTTCCAATTACAGCATACACTCCTTTCTCAATATCTTCTTTGATGTTCCTCTTGAATATATAATTTTGGAGAACCTCATATAGACAAACATTGTCAAGGTGACTGCTTCGATTTGGATAATATGTATCCAACATGTTGGTCTTCAAAATGTCGGTACTGTTTGGTTCCTTTTCTGCCAAATACTCAATTTCCCGGACAGGTTTTAGAACTCGATTTCGCGTTGCAGCAAGACCAAGACTCGCCCAAACGAGACTCCTGGATTTGGCATAGAGACTTGCAGAAGACAATCGATCAGAACATTCGTAAGCTCCGATTTCTCGATGCGACAACATCTTCAGACTGAAACTGTACAACTTCTTGCTGAGGCTCTTTTCATGGGAAATGTCCTCCCACATATCCTTCAGTTCGGTCTTTTCTTTTTTGGTGATGTAAGATGTCACATACCGAGCCACAGCCATACAGTTGTCAGCCACAAACTGTATATCCATGTTAGCATTCCACATGGACAAAATCACTGGGTTGTAGTCATTGATGTACTTGGACTCTTCGTTCCTTTTCAAATTGTATGTATTCTTGGGTGATTTCCTCGTCACATTATGTCGCAGCGAAGACATCAAACTGTTCACTCTTCCTTTAGAAATCACCGGTCGTGGAAAGTTGAAACGACATTTGGTGTAGAACTTGTCCTTGTTTCTGAATTTACGACGACAGTACTTTCCACAACGATGGCTTTGGAAACGTAGAACTTGTTCTCTTAGACTTTTCTTCCCCGTTGCGTTTGGAACAGCACACGTAGAATACTGTTCGATGAAATTCATCACTAAGTCATCCGGATCTATTCCAAATTTAGGTGCATCCTTGATCCACAACAACATATGTATATGAGGGGCACCTCTTGCTTGGTACTCCTTTCTCCAGAAGAAATCCAACACCTCTCCAAGAGGTGGATTCTTTTTATTTGTGATGAAAGACATCATAGCTTCAAATCTATGATTGAAGTACCTGCATACATTCACTGGATCCAAAGAACACAGTTCTCCAGGTGTCTTGAATTCAATGTTTTCAATATTTCCATTTGCCTCTCGTAGAAATTCAAGTAAGTCTTCCCAGCCATACTCGGCACAGCTCAGAGTGAGGAACCATGTTGGAGTTCCTAAGTTCCTCAGCATACATTTTAAATCACCATGACGACGGTACCAGTACTCATTAGTACCACGCTGACACGCCATGAGATTAATTAAGTGAGAATCCAAAATACTGTCTTGGACATTGACTTTATGCATAAAGTCACTTGCCGAGATGTTTCGCATCTATATACCACTTTTTAAGATGTGGTTCACTGCATATGACAGTCCAGACAGATCGCTTTCAAACAGGAGATGAAACAAATAGGGAATGCATTGCCGAAACCTAGGATCTTCTGCATACAATCGTAAAGTCCGGTATTCAGACGCAGGAATTTGATGAGGTCGCTCATCATATCTTCCTCCTTGACCTGTGGGAAATAGCTGTGGGAAACACCGAGCTTCCAAACTTTCCTCCCAAACACTAATGGGACTCCCTTTGGCTTGTTTCATTTGAAACAACTCAATAGCATTCCCCATGACTTCCTTGGAATGCAAAGGATGAACACTATAATGTTCATATATTTCTTCACTTTTAGAGGCCTCTACTTTCTCAATTTGGCCAGCACACAAATCGCTATCCTCTTCATCACTTACTTCCTCTTCTGCAACATATACATTCTTATAGTACTTATTATTTTTCTTCAAATACACTGTTGCCTTTTTGACTTTCCTAACATCCACTAAATCTTGCCATATTTTCTTATTCTTTGTCGGAACCCCATTAACCAAGATAACCAGAGGTTCCTCTTCCACTTTTTCTATTCCAATTGTGTTAATGTTTTTCTTCATATCTAGAGGCAAATAAACAACTCTTCCCTTTAATCCTCTCTGTAAATCTGCTGGAGGCAACTTCCCTGTCTTTGGCTCCATTCTTACAATAGCCTGAAAGGGATGGATACTTTGAATCAAAATAGATTCATAAGTATTTAAATCCTTCAATTCAGAAGGAATCTCAACCAATTCCAGATTATTATGAACTGCCCTAGCAGGCATCTGGTTTTGGTTTAATTTATTACAACAATAAGTACACACACGTTGATCCGATCCCAAATCAAAATAATTTTCTACCATCAAGTATGTGGCAAAATCCTTCCATTCACTATTATTTTCCCTTTCACTTTTTGCATATAAATCCACTACCTTAGTCTGATTCTTATAATAAGTGCGTCGACAACATACACAAGTGAAATTAGGCCTCTCACTTGATTTCATCTGAAACGTGGCAATTTCCTTCTGAAAATTATCTGTACTGGAAACCTGTACATTATCTTCCACATTACCCTCTACTTCAGGGTCAATTTGAACATTCTCATCTTTACTACCAAAGTAACAAAACTCAATTTCTTCACAAATATTCTTCACATCTATTTCAGAACCATGCAAAAGAGCAGCACATAATTGTTTAAGCATAATTGCTGGACTCTTAGCATAATACAACATTCTCACTAATTTTCTCACTTTATTATGATGCACTGCTAGCATCCTGAAATGATGAAAAACACTCTGGCATACTCTCCTGGAAAGACAAGCCAGTGAATGACCACGCAAACCTGTCATTTGTCTCACTCTGCAAGGATCTAAATCTTGCAACAACTTCATTTTCTGCTTCAAACTTTTCTTATTAAATGTCCGTATAAAATCACAAAGCAAATTGATGGAAACCTGTCGCACACTGCAAATAGAACTACACTTCCAAATGTACACAGGACCCTTAGGACGTCTTCCTAAAACCTCATCACTTAGCGCCTCTTCTGTCTCTGTTGTCACAAGTTGTTCTTTTTCAACTGGACAACCATCCTTCACTTCATAAGCTCGACCACTGATGTCAACTGCATGCACCAAATCATTATCCTGAAAATAAGTCTCCTCATTAAAAAATGCCTCAGAACTTGAACTATGCATCCATTCTCCGGAAAAAACTTCACAAAAGTTAGTACGATTTACTACTCTCTTCCATCTACTTTTTGTTTTGAAATCAGAAATTACCTTGCTTAGTTTCCTAATTCTATTGATTACCAAAATAAACAACTTTCGCTTAATTTCAAAAGCATGATCAATAATTTTCTCTACATTTTTCTTCTTCTTATAAAATGCCGCTTTCTGTTGGCCTTTCTTTTTAATATTTTTCAATAAATTAACTAATATCCTATTACGGAACATTCGATTTCGAATGTCCCTAAACTGTTGTTTCCTTCTACTATCATGCACAGAGTTATCTCTTCCTCTACCAGTAACATTTGTGATGGGTCTCTCCTTTCCATTTAAATTACTTTTCTTTTTGTGAACTGAAACATTTTTTTGAGCAAAACTTTTTTTACTACAAATATTTCTTAAGAATGATTTCGTGCTCTTACCCGGACCTTTCTTGGTGTTTTGACAAGTATTTGGGGAAGAGGACTGCTGCAATAAAACATCATCCTGCTGTCTTTGACGTTTTCTAGCCTTTCGTATTCTACTTTTTGAAGGCATTTTCCAAACTATGAAAGAATCTGCAGTTGAATCTGTGGAAAAATATAATATAAAATGTTATTAACCACTATTACCAAACAGTAAATAAATAACAGTCATCTAAAACTTAATGCCGTACTAATTATTTAACATAGCAAATATTTTCCACCAGCACTGCATCACAAAAATGACACTCAATGGTACAAAACAGGCATACAACACTCATAAATCACTCCCTAATATTTTAAATCATTAATTCAGGATGACGATAAGATGTAGCCTATCTAAAGATTTGTTTAGGCCCAGATCTTTAGACTGGGGTGAATGTGTGTCATTGATCCACATTCAGTCCATCACCTGTTTTGTTTATTTGAGGTGAGGCCAACACATGGTTGCAGATAAGATTTTCACTGAAAAAAACCAAGGTAAAAAAACATGTGAAGGCCTACCAATGAAGTAAATCATTAAATGAAAACCAATACATTTCTGGAAATATGCACTACTAGTGCTTCATAAGATGTTTTGGGTCATATTTATAAGGCATTTGAGTGTCTAGTATGCTATTTTACGTTCTTCATGGTGCAAATTTATTGTAAATACGCTCCCACCTGCGGTTGGCAAATTTAGATTTTGATTATGGGAGTTAGATAGGCATGTTAATAATTTCCCAAAAATGGTGTATAACCCCAAACAACCTTTGAAGCAAATGCTCTTAGCCATGCTATCCACCTCCCATTGGATAACATGGCTAAGAAGTGCTTGCAAATGTGAAAAAAAACGGCCGCAATGCATGAATATCGCAGAAAAATCAGCGATATTCATGCATTTTCCAGCAAATGCTCTTAGCCATGTTATCCACTTCCTATTAAATAACATGGCTAAGAACTGCTCAGGGCCCCATGAGGAACGCTTTCCATTTAAAAAGGGAAAAATAACATCAAAGACACTAAAATGCCTTCTAAATATGACCCCAAACAACCTATGAAGCTCTAACAGTACATATCCTGAAATTTAATTGATTTCAAAATTCGTTTTTAAACACAGCATATAATTCAATTGTATACCTGCATTCATGAAGAAATGACTAAAAATGTCCTTGAGACACATGAAAGTGTTTTCTGGAATGCCCTAGCACCATTTTTGGGACACTATTAACATGGCTAGGTAACTCCCATAATCAAAATCTAAATTTGCCAAGCGCAAGTGGGAGCGTATTTACAAGACACTTGCCCCAAGAGGAACGCTTTCCATTTAAAAAGGTAAACATAACATCGCAGAAAAGTCAGCGATATTCATGCATTTTCCAGCAAATGCTCTTAGCCATGTTATCCACTTCCTATTAAATAACATGGCTAAGAACTGCTCAGGGCCCCATGAGGAACGCTTTCCATTTAAAAAGGGAAAAATAACATCAAAGACACTAAAATGCCTTCTAAATATGACCCCAAACAACCTATGAAGCTCTAACAGTACATATCCTGAAATTTAATTGATTTCAAAATTCGTTTTTAAACACAGCATATAATTCAATTGTATACCTGCATTCATGAAGAAATGACTAAAAATGTCCTTGAGACACATGAAAGTGTTTTCTGGAATGCCCTAGCACCATTTTTGGGACACTATTAACATGGCTAGGTAACTCCCATAATCAAAATCTAAATTTGCCAAGCGCAAGTGGGAGCGTATTTACAAGACACTTGCCCCAAGAGGAACGCTTTCCATTTAAAAAGGTAAACATAACATCGCAGAAAAGTCAGCGATATTCATGCATTTTCCAGCAAATGCTCTTAGCCATGTTATCCACTTCCTATTAAATAACATGGCTAAGAACTGCTCAGGGCCCCATGAGGAACGCTTTCCATTTAAAAAGGGAAAAATAACATCAAAGACACTAAAATGCCTTCTAAATATGACCCCAAACAACCTATGAAGCTCTAACAGTACATATCCTGAAATTTAATTGATTTCAAAATTCGTTTTTAAACACAGCATATAAATCAATTGTATACCTGCATTCATGAAGAAATGACTAAAAATGTCCTTGAGACACATGAAAGTGTTTTCTGCAATTCCCTAGCACCATTTTTGGGACACTATTAACATGGCTAGGTAACTCCCATAATCAAAATCTAAATTTGCCAAGCACAAGTGGGAGCGTATTTACAAGACACTTGCCCCATGAGGAACACTTTACATTTTAAAAGGAAAACATAACATCTTAGACACTCAAATACCTTATAAATATTGCTCAAAACAACCTATGAAGCTCTAGCAGTACATATCCAGAAATGTAATTGATTTCTTAAATCGTTTTTAAAAGCAACATATCTGTTTCAGCTTACATAACAGACCATGGAATGGGCTCCATGTACCACAATAACTTGTGTTACTGCATGCCAGAATGTTACACCAAATATGCAATTACAATTTCTCTATGAAACTAATTCTATTACTATATCACTAGAGACAAAACCACATTTTAAAAACACAGCTTTCTTCATCATTTTCTCCTTAAATCATACTATTCTCTATCTAAATTAAATAAATCTTTTCTCACCTTAGCAAATATTTTTTGAGTTTTGAAAACAGTCTCAGAAATACACCAAATTGTCTTCAGCAGAAGAAAAAGGATGCACTCCAAAGGCTGCAGCTATTGAAAGCACAGAAATACAGATATTCATTTCACATATCTCTCATATTAGCCAATCATACCTCTTCCCTCACTTTTTTCAAATCAAAACCCTTCCCCCCTCTGCCCTGTCTGCCTTGTTTCCATAGCAACCACCTCCTGGAAGACCTCTCATGTTTGCAAATTCACACAACAATGTTTCAATTGAACTCTGAACTCTCAGTGCACCTGCGTATCCAGTGCAATCTTTCATTAAATGTTTCTTCCTTGACCATTCAAATGACATGTTTCAAAGAACACATCCATGCACCCTAACTTTCTGTTTTCAGAAATGGAAATGCACCAATCACTGCTAATGAATCATTAGCATTGTAAATCCACAGTTTTTTTTCTTTAGAAACTCCTACTGTTTCAACTGCCCTTTCATTACCACACTTCATCTGACTGCAGAACAACCTTCTCCCACCATGTTTAAGGTCTGGATTGTTGGACATAGTTACATCCACTGGGCTCAAAGGTATGCTGAGAACAGAAATTTACCTAACCTCAATTTACAAGATGTGGAAATTAAGTGGTTGGGCCAAAGAGGATTAAAATGTCACCAATTGATACCATTGGTGAAAACCTTTATGCATTTGCCAAAACCTGACCTGTTAATTGTGCACTGTGGAGGTAATGATTTGGGCACTTTGACAGGGGTAGGTCTGGAAATGCTTTTAAAGGACACCTTTGAGCAATTAATGGCACTTTTTCCTCAAACTGCCTTGGTATATTCCAATATATGCCAAAGACAGAAATGGAAGTGGTCCAACCAATTTTGTCCACAAATTGAGAAAGCGAGGAAGCATGTAAACAAATCTGTTTCAGCTTTCATGAGAGACCATGGAATAGGCTCTCTGTACAACAATAACTTGCGTTACTACATGCAAGATATCTACAGAGGAGATGGAGTTCACTTCTCAGATGAGGGCAACAGAATTTTCATTCTGAATTTAAGACTGTGCATTGGTACCTACTTATAAGTACCTAAATGTACCATAAACCCAAAAGCTCTTCTCAGAGCTACCCTTCATCTGATCACTCACAATTATTATTTTTTTCTAATTTTTTTCATTATTTTTCCACAAAATTCGCTCCCCGGGGCGCTACCCGGTTCGCGAACCGAAAGCTAACCTCGCGGAATTTTTAAAAAAAATGTTTTTTTCCGCACATATAAGCCTCCTCAGCCACCCTCAGAAAACCTAGAGGGTCAAGATAAGTCTACCATGACCCCTTCTACCCATTCTAAACATTATTTGCCCTCCATCTTGTATCTTAATGCGACCGAAACACAAAATGGTGGACTCCCGTGACGCTCAAGGTTCGCGAACCGGGCCGCTTCCCGGAAAGCGGTCCAAAAAAAAAGGTGGGAAAGTAATTTACAGAAAAACGACTAGAGACACTCTCACCAAATATAGATTAGCTCATACTACATAACAATCCCTTCCATTCTCACAAATTTCATTGAAATTTCATTTAGCCATTTAGCCTGTAGACCTCTCCAAGTACCGTGAGGTAAATTACTTCACAAAACACATCTGAAGTGTTGGAATTGACAACCAATGAAAATGTTACTTTCATTTTCTACTTTTATTACCTGACATTTGATTGGTTATATACCTGAATATATATAAAGGAAGAGAAGGAAACACAGCCATTTTGACTACTACTTGTTGTTGTATATATCATTTAGAATATCACTAATAACATCAACTTGTTTCTAAAGGTAAGTTGTTATTTTTAAAACTGAAGTATATTGTGCACTATAAGTAAATATGGTAAACTTTTTCAGATAGTTATATACTATCCCTCTGTAAGAGTTAGACATTGAGAAAGGCTTCTTTATTATAATTATGGACTGATTTAGGTTTCTGTGGTATAATTATGAATTTACTTAGGCTTCTTCACAGGCACTTTTTAATAGTACTACTTCACGCCTGAAACCATACAGTGCCCATAGATTACTTCTCTGTTATAAACTCACAAGTGCCTGTCTGAACTTAAACCCAACAGTGCCCTATCTCTACTGATATATTTATTTTTTATGCAAATTACAGCAATAAAATGGAAGGTGAGCAGAATGTTTCCTTCGAAATTGTTCTGGAGAACAACACAGAAAAAGTTATTGAGGACAATGATGACTCAGATTTCATGGATGAATCACGGGACCATGAATTAGTTCAATGTGTAGAATCTGTGGATCATTTACTTCATTATGATGACGGTCAAATGTTGGAACTTATGTTCACTGAACAAGAACACATATCAGACAGTGAAATGCTAGACGTTGTATTAAATTTTGAAAAACAATCCGAAAAATAAAATTGTATGTAATATTAAAAAATTGTTTGAGTCTTTAATCATTTTTATATGTAATTCATAAACTAGTTAAATGTTAGAAATGTTATTACATTTTGAAACACAATCACAATAATAAATAATTGCTTAAAAAATAAAAAAATTAAAAAAGAATCAACAAAACCAACAAATAATTAACATACAGTATTAGAAAAGTCTTTCATTCTTTTATCCATAAAGTTCGCTGCCCAGAACGCTTTCCGGTTCGCGAACTTGGCGCTTACCACGCAAAAAAAAAATTTTTTTTTTTTTTTTTTTGGACCCTCCTAGGCCCTTTTAAAACCTCCACATAAAACCTAGGGGGTCAACGAGGATCTACTATGCCCCCTTATGGTAATTTCCCCCTTTGTTTTGGCCTCCTCTTGTCTCTCGATCCTACCGAGAGACAAGATGGCGGCCGCTCCGGACTGTTTAGAATGTTGACAGACACCGGAGGGCCAATCAGCTTCGCATCGCAAAGTTCCGATACGCGAAAGGTTCGCTAACCGGATCGCTGCCCGGAGCGCTGTTACAGATATATATCTTGATTTAAACGTTAATTTCTCAAAATCCACTGAAGCACATATATTGAGACCTAGCAAAGGCACATCGGGCTAACAGTCCCTACAATTTTGCCAAGTTTCGTGCAAATCCATTCAGCCGTTCGGGCTAAAAGTGAGTCCAACCGCCCTATGGAAATTAACATGGGAAAAAGGCGTTTTGGGACCCCCCTTTTTTCTCGGCCCCCCCTCCACAAAACCCCCCCAAATTTTCAAGGGCTGCTCAGAAACAAAATGTGCCATTTTCCTGAAAATTTCAGCCAATTCCGTCCACAAACGCAAAAGTTATTAGGCATAGAATTTTCAGAAATCCCATAGGGAAAAAATCCTAACTATATATACCTACTGGCGACCGCCAGTAGGTAATATATATATATCCTGTTTTTGCCCATTTTGCACAATCGCATACAATTTTGCACATGCAGGGGATTATTGTAATATTTTATCAATTTCAACCTCCTTCTGTCATATTCAGCATATACATTTAACTTGATTTATTTTTTCCTTTAATGTGGTTTTTATATATTCTTAAAAGTTTACACGCTCTTTTATGACTTTGTTGATTGTGCTTTTGTATTTACAACTATTGGGTTTTAATGATACATCTGTAACCTGTAAGTATTTTTTCTGTGCCTAAGCAGCTGGTTTGAGTGGTAACCAATCGTGTTTTAGTTTACTTGCACTTTGCACTTTAAATGTGGCATGTTTCTTACTGAGCTCTGTGTAGACTGAAACACGGAATGCAGGCAGGCTGCTGATATTCTAAATAAAATCACTCACCTGCACCTTTTGGGTCAGCCTTCGTTTGTTCCTGTGTGGTCACGGGTACTGGGCGATTGCAGAAGTGTTAGGACGAATTCTTCGGCATTTTCAAACCGGGATTGCTTCTGCGGTTTCCAAGCTGACCCCTCCTTTGTACTGTGGCAGAGCAGCAGGAAGCAGTTACTTTCGGTGTGCCAAAAGTCAGCTATTGCTCTGGTCAGGAGCAGCTGTTCCAGCCCTCGGACCGCTCCAAGTGTTCCCGCAACCGAAAACGAGACCGGCGCTAAGAGACGGACGTCCCTGCAAGTGCTCAGGTACTCGCTGCGGTGGGAAATCTCTGAAAGCATATTGTCTGGTGAAGGAGTGTGCGGGCGGCAGACGCGTACCTTAAGCCAGTTGTCCGCTTCTCGAGTGAGTACGCATTTGCATAAATCACAGCGCCATGTCAGCAGACGCTTTGAGAAGCAGGTAGGAGGTGGCACTAGACTTGTTTGATGATTCCCCGGCTGGGGGATCAAGTACAAATATCCAGAGACTGTGTGTGAAGGGGGCTTAAACCTTTGAGACAAGTTCAAACGGCTTTGAAGGCTCATGAAAACAGAACAAGCCAAATGGTGGGAGCATCGCTCCCTGAGCAGATACCTTGAGGTGGGACGCATCCCTCGAGGATTGAGAATTATGCTGGAGCCCTGCTAGGAGCATCCAGACCCCAATATGCTCAATGAATGGGCAGACTGTAATTTAGACTCCTCGCGCAAGTTGGTCACTATCCTAGTCAAATATGCGGAGAGTGACCGCGCTGCGCTGCAGGTGAAAAATGATGAACTGAACAGCGAGAATAATGCCATGGGGTCTGGGGCCGAATGTGCCAAATATAGAGAAGAAATGTCAGTTAGACTGCTCAAAGAGGAAGACATCATAAAAAAGAGGAAGGCATACAAATTTCAACGAGATAAGACGGACTACCAACAGGACCGTATCTTTACCTTTGCGAAGAAATTTGATTCCATGAAAGCCTCTAAGATTCCATCTATACTTCCCTCTGCTTCAGCCAGTACTAGCACTGTTCCATTGCTCCAGCCAACGTCCTCGCTATCAGCCTGATTCATCATAGTGCCGTTTTGCGAGTTTGAAATAGCGAATCATAAGGAATCGCTATTCCAGACTCGCAAAACGGCATTCATGTAGGAATCGCAAAAACAAAAGCGATTCCTACATATTCCTTATTTGCGATTAGCAAATTGCTAATCGCAAATAAGGAATAACTCCCCATTCATTCCTATGGGCCAAAAGGCCCATAGGAATGAATGGGGAGTATTCCTTATTTGCGATTAGCAATTTGCTAATCGCAAATAAGATTGCGATTTAAAGGGTGCCAGGGGTGTCCAAAGGACACTCTGTAGCACCCCTTAAAAGTAAATACGAACAGGTGTTGTGCACACACATGTCCAAAGGACATGTGTGTGTGCAACATGCAACTTAGAAAAATGCTTTTAAAAGCATTTTTCTAAGTTTTCGCTATTTACCGCGAGGTTTGACCTCGCGGTAAATAGCGGGCCGAAATTGCGAATTCGCAATTTTAAAATGGATGATGAATTGCATTTAAGGAATCTCAAATTGAGATTCCTTAAATGTAATTCATCGCAAAATAGCGAAATCGCTATTACCGATTTTTGCATTTGGGATGATGAATCCCAAATGCAAAAATAGAGCTTGCAAAGGGCCAGATTCTCAGAATCTGGCCCTTTGCGAGCCCATTTCGGCATGATGAATCAGGCGGTATCTGATCTAAGCTCACTACCTGATAGTGAGTCAGACACTGAGCAAAGCAGAAATGCCTCACGCTTGGGGTTTACCAGATTTTCCCTGGCGCCAGAGGTGGACTGCTTGCGTCAGGACCGGCGCGAAACCTTGCGTCCCAGAAGGCCAAACTTGAACAGCGCAAAAGAAACAACCAAAAAGCGCAGACATCGCCGACAAGCAGGCCTCAAATGGCAAACCCAAAAAAAGAAATGACACCAACAGGAGATGAAACAGCAAAAAATGAACCTTTCTCACTGTAATGAAGATCACAGCACTTCTGATCCATCTGTTCTCAATCTCACTAAAACTGCTCTAAGCCAAGCTGAATTACAAATCCTTTTGCTTGGTCTAACCTTTAGCCCAGCCAGTAACTTTAATTATGCAAAGACCAGGATTGATCTTTACAAGTACACTCGCAAATTAAAGTTACAGAAATTTTTCATGGGGAACAAGTTCCATCCCAAGCCCAACTCGACACCAACCACAGACATGCTACCAGGACTGTGAGTTGATGATTTAGATCTGTTGCAAGACTTACAACATCTCCACAATGAAACTCCTAGCTCTAGCACATCAGAAGAATATTTGGTCTTAAACATCCCAGGTAATACCAAATGTAACCCCTCTAATGTTGCACGATAACATTGACATCTTCCACAAACTTTCCATCTCGGGAATCAAAAAACTTTATGCAACTACCCTACGAGAAAAGCGCAAATACTCAGCACAAAATAACTGCTATTTCCAACTTGTCAAAAAGCTACAGGCGGATGATAACATCATAATCCGCCAATCAGACAAAGGGGGAAACATAGTTTTGTGAATTCGATCTTCATACTTGGACGAAGCCTACAACCAGTTGAATGATCCTCACTGCTACAAAAGCTGTGATGTGGTCACCGTTAAAAAAGCGCAAACGGAATTTTATGCACAACTGATGGCCTGGGGATGCTCGGGATTACTGAGTCAAGACGAACTGAAATTTCTCAAAAATGAGCATCCAGTAACTCCCGTTTTCTACCTTATCCCCAAGGTCCATAAGAACCCTAAAAAACCTCCTGGCAGACCTATCCTCTCTGCGCGCCATGGACTTTTGGAACACACCACTGTGTTTATTGACGCTTTTCTACAGGAACATGTCAAAGTCTTGCCATCCTATGTACAGGGCACAGGTGACTTTTTAAGGAAACTAGAGGGCCTGACTTGGGAATCTGAGTATTGGCTGATCACATTGGATGTTTCTTCCTTACAGCACTCACCATCTTGACGGTTTGAAGGCAGTCCAGCATTATTTGGGGAGGAGATCTATCCATAAGTTCGACCACAACAAAATGTTGCTTGCCATGATTTCCTACTGTTTGCACAACAATTTCTTCATGTTCTGTAATCACTATTTTCAGCAGGTCAGGGGTGTGGCTATGGGGGCCTGCTTTTCTCCCAACTATGCCTGTTTGCATATGGGGTGCTGGGAGGAGCAGGTCCTCCATGGTGTACATCACGACATTTTTGTAGAACATGTGGTTCAATGGTACCGCTATATCGATGATATATTTTTGATATGGCAAGGTACCAGACAGCAGGCTTTGGATTTTATTTAATTAATCAACACCAACACACTGAACTTGAGCTTTACATCCAACATAAGTCAAGACCATGTACCATGTGTTCTTTTTGGATGTGGAAGTGGTTGTTAGCAACAACAAACTGGAGACACAGCTTTACAGGACACCTACTGAAGGCAATCCGGTGCTGCATGCTAAGAGTCATCATCCGGTGCATCCCCTATGGGGAGATTATGCGTATCAGACGCATCTGCAGCACAGACCCTGAGTGTCATCTAGCACAGGAAGCTAGCAAAGCATGTTTTCTAGCTCGGGGGTACTATTTCAGTCATTGATAGGGCAATCACAAAGGTTAATCAAATTCCCAGAAAAGATGTCCTGTTAAATAGAACATCAGGATTGGCTATGGACACGACCACTCAGCCAGCTAGACTAACATTGACATATAATCTGCAGCACCAAGCACTCCGCAAGATTTTTAATAAAAACTGGAGCTTGGTGCGTAACGACGCTGTCATTGGGGACCTCATGGCAGCTAGGCCTGAAATCACTTTCAGGAAGGCACGCTCGATGTGCGATGCATTAGTCAAGTCTAGCCCAGAAATTGACTATAACAAGACGTGGTTACAAGCCACAAGCTTTAGGAAATGTTCCAACTGTAAGGCCTGCAGGCATGGGATTAGCAAAACTGAGTTTAAGAGCCCCTTTTGTGATACCCCACGTGTCATCAGTAAACAGCTGACTTGTAGGACCGAATTTGCTGTGTATGTGTTGGAGTGTCCGTGTGGCCTGCAATATGTTGGTAGTACCAAGTTGCAGGTTCACAAACAGATACTCCAGCACATCAGGGCAATCAATGTCAGCGATGCCTCAAATCCAGTTGCACACCATGTTAAGGAACATCATGAGAATAAGAGTGAGCTCTTAAGGTACTTTGTCATTGATTCTGTTTTCCCCTTCAGACGAGGAGGTAACCATGAGGCCCTCTTGCGTGCTCTCGAAACTAAATACATCGTGGAGCTAGACACCAAGACCCCGCAGGGTCTTAACTCCAGCAAGGATTTTTATTCTTGTCCTTAGGTTGGTCCCCTCACACACTTGCACCATAGCGAGCTGAATTAGCTAGAATTTTACCCTGTGATACTTTACTAATTTAGATTGGGTATAACTATGGTGCTCACCCAATCCTCCCTTTGGCATTCTATTTTAGGAACAAATAGTGAGCGCAATCCACAATTATGGAGCTACACAATGGAACCCAATAGGGCACCAGGTGCATCTATGCTGTCCCGACCCTCTCTCACCACACACGTGACACTTGTAGTATATTAAATATTTACTCACCACTGTACCTTCACACATAGCACACCCTGCACTAAGTAAAGAAAACAATCATTACTCCACCCATTCAAGGTCATCAAACGAGAAACAATATTATATCTTCTCGGTGACGGTCAACAGTGATTTGAGAATCCGATTACTTATGCAGCAAGGCATTCATTTGGCATAAATAGATGATTTAACTGGGTCGCTCTATGTCCATGTGAACAGACGTTACAGATAGTAATAAGTGTACAACATGTAATGCAGGATCATGTGAACTCATAACTGGTTTTAAGGATTTGAGAACTATTTTTTGTGGTGTGATTAATATCCATGGTATCATGTGCATATTCTACATATATTTTGAAATGATTGAAGATTTATTATGGTAGGAGTATGAATCTCACCATTGGAAACCGCACACGTTATACCGCACGGTTATTGAAATTTGAGGCAATTGTTTTGACGTTGTGTTGACAATATTAAGGTAATCATGTGAGCATTCTACACACAATGTATATTGAGATCAAATATGGGGTTATTATAATTTTAACTTTGAAAGCCGGTATGAAATGTGAAATGCTGCAAATATTTTGTCTATGTTTATGTACCATGAAATTTATTTCTATGGGAAATTGGAGTATGGGAAGTAACTTGATGAAGACAAATGCTGAAACGCGTCGTCCCTAAAAGTTAGTCCACAATAAATCATTGTGCCATTTTCCTGGTTTGCCATCTCTTGATTTCATTCATTCTTTTGTGGAACAAGAAACTTACCGAGCATTGAGCAGTCAAGATGGACTAAGGGCTTTACAACATTATCTTAACAGTAGACCTGCTCAGAAGGCACCACATAGCAAATTGCTTGTCAACATGGTTGAGTCCTGTTTATACAACAATGTGTTTATGTTCCAAAACGTACTATATCAACAACTACGAGGTGTGGCAATGGGGGCCAGCTGCTCCCCAGCTACGCTTGTCTTCACATGGGCTGATGGGAGGAACTGGTACTGAAAAAAACTCATGATATGTACTTCAGTAACAATGTTAAACTTTGGTTGCAATATATAGACAACCTTTTCATAATTTGGCAAGGGACCTTGTCAAACGCACAGGATTTTATTGAGAAGCTTAACAGTAATGACATCAACCTGAATTTTACTGCAACCATCAGTGCGGAATCAGTGAACTTTCTAGATGTCCAAATTTATGTCAGCACTTGCAAGATTGAAACAATACAGTACAAGTAGCAGACTGCAGGTAACTCAGTGTTGCATGCAACCAGCTCCCACCTGCGACTTTTTGTACAAAGCACTCCCCACGCAGAGATGCTAAGACTAAGAAGGCTTTGCAGTAATAAAGATGACCTCAAAGCAGGACAAAAGGCAAGCAAAATTAGATTCCTAGTAAGAGGTTATTCTAGCAAGTGCATCAATTAGGCACTCACCAAAAGCAATGCACTAGCTAGGTCGGACCTACTTATAAATTTGAAGTCACAAGAACACACTCAGCTATCAGCCAAGACCAATACAGAATCAAGTGAATGTGATGATACCTTTAGAATGATTTTAAATTATAGCAATCAGGAAAAGGCAATTAAAAATATCATCAAAAGAAATTGGCAATAGTCCTTAATGACCTTATTATAGGCCATTTGCTGCAAACGAATGTAGCTATCACTTATAGCAGGGATCCATCAATGAGAGATTGGCTGGTAAGAAACAACCCTGATAGCCAGACACGGATGACATGGCTGACACAACGTAAATGATTTTACAAATGTAAAATGTGTAAAGCCTGCCAATATGGCGTTAACAAAACTACTTATTGGGTCCCCTTTGGCAGCCAGGAATGTTTCATCAGTAGGGCATTAACGTGTAAGACTGATCATGTCATGTATGTGCTGGAGTGCACATGTGACCTACGACATGTGGGAAGTAACAAACCTCAGGGCCACAAAAAGATACTCCAGCACATACGGGCCATTAATAATCAGGATCAGTCCTATCCTGTATAGCGGCATTTTGGTGATTGTCACAACTTTGATCCAAGGGATTTTAAGTACTATCTAATAGGTTCTGTACCACCCACTAAAAGAGGGGGGATTCGGGAAAGGATTTTAAGTAAATTAGAAACCCGGTATATCCTTGACCTAGATTTCCAAACACCCGGGCGGACTGAACGGCACAGAAGACCTCTACACATGTCTGTAAAATAGGTTAGGTAAAGTGAAGTCCACAAATCATGGGTGTTGCTAAGTCAAGCAGACAATGTATTAACACAAGCTATTTATACAATGAACCAAATTGGGAAATCTAGCCTCCCTTTCAGTCGAATCTACCACTTTTCAATTATCTTAGTCTTTTCACTTTGGTGGTACATGCACATGCATTTTAAAACTTTTTGCGCCAGCACTTTAAAGCAGTCAAGAAGTTTACATTATGAATAATTACAGGTCAATACGACCAACATGCTTTATGTAAAAGATGTATTATACATATAAACTCTTTTTTTAGCTATTTAGGTATCATAAAAACGAATATGATTTCAGATTGTTTTTATGGCACTGAGCAACCTAATGTTAATGAGAAAACCATGTCGATGTTTACTATGCAAAAACCACAGTTGATGGACAGAATGCAGAACAATGTCATACATTCACCCCAGTACAGAGATCTGGGCCTAAATCCATAGTTTTTTTGCACTACACACCACCCCAGTTCAGACATGGCCATATGCAAATCACAGTCTGACCCTGTGCCTCATGGGAACAGTCCAGCCCGAACTGCCAAGCCATGCCTTCCCTGGACCGGAAACAAGCTTCCGAGGACCGGTTTCTGGCATTCTAGCCGTCTTCAGCCCGGCTTGCTTGAATCCAGTGGTGTGGAGTACATGGGACTCACGTCTGAGCATTCCCATCCCACTCGGGGTGACAAATGCAAAAACCACAGTTGATGGACAGAATGCAGAACAATGTCATACATTCACCCCAGTACAGAGATCTGGGCCTAAATCCATCGTTTTTTTGCACTCCACACCACCCCAGTTCAGACATGGCTATATGCAAATCAGTCTGACCCTGTGCCTCATAGGAACAGTCCAGCCCGAACTGCCAAGCCATGCCTTCCCTGGACCGTAAACAAGCTTCCGAGGACCGGTTTCTGGCATTCCAGCCGTCTTCAGCCCGGCTTGCTTGAATCCAGTGGTGTGGAGTGCATGGGACTCACGTCTGAGCATACCCATACCACTCGGGGTGACAAATGCAAAAACCACAGTTGATGGACAGAATGCAGAACAATGTCATACATTCACCCCAGTTCAGAGATCTGGGCCTAAATCCATAGTTTATTTGCACTCCACACCACCCCAGTTCAGACATGGCCATATGCAAATCAGTCTGACCCTGTGCTTCATGGGAACAGTCGAGCCCGAACTGCCAAGCCATGCCTTCCCTGGACCGGAAACAAGCTTCCGAGAACAGGTTTCTGGCATTCCAGCCGTCTTCAGCCCGGCATGCTTGAATCCAGTGGTTTGGAGTGCATGGGACTCACGTCTGAGCATACCCATCCCACTCGGGGTGACAAATGCAAAAACCACAGTTGATGGACGGAATACAGAACAATGTCATACATTCACCCCAGTACAGAGATCTGGGCCTAAATCCATCATTTTTTTTGCACTCCACACCACCCCAGTGCAGATATGGCCATATGCAAAACAGTCTGACCCTGTGCCTCATGGGAACAGTCCAGCCCGAACTGCCAAGCCATGCCTTCCCTGGACCGGAAACAAGCTTCCAAAGACCGGTTTCTGGCATTCCAGCCGTCTTCAGCCCAGCTTGCTTGAATCCAGTGGTGTGGAGTGCATGGGACTCACGTCTGAGCATACCCATCCCACTCGGGGTGACAAATGCAAAAACCACAGTTGGTGGACATAATGCAGAACAATGTCATACATTCACCCCAGTACAGAGATCTGGGCCTAAATCCATCGTTTTTTTGCACTCCACACCATCCCAGTTCAGACATGGCCATATGCAAATCAGTCTAACCCTGTGCCTCATGGGAATAGTCCAGCCCGAACTGCCAAGCCATGCCTTCCCTGGACCGGAAACAAGCTTCCAAGGACCTGTTTCTGGCATTCCAGCTGGCTTCAGCCCGGCTTGCTTGAATCCAGTGGTGTGGAGTGCATGGGACTCACGTCTGAGCATACCCATCCCACTCAGGGTGACAAATGCAAAAACCACAGTTGATGGACAGAATGCAGAACAATGTCATACATTTACCCCAGTACAGAGATCTGGGCCTAAATCCATCGTTTTTTTGCACTCCACACCACCCCAGTTCAGACATGGCCATATGCAAATCAGTCTGACCCTGTGCCTCATGGGAACAGTCCAGCCCGAACTGCCAAGCCATGCCATCCCTGGACTGGAAACAAGCTTCTGAGGACCGGTTTCTGGCATTCCAGCCATCTTCAGCCCGGCTTGCTTGAATCCAGTGGTGTGGAGTGCATGGGACTCACGTCTGAGCATACCCATCCCACTCGGGGTGACAAATGCAAAAACCAAAGTTGATCGACAGAATGCAGAACAATGTCATACATTCACCCCAGTACAGAGATGTGGGCCTAAATCCATCGTTTTTTTGCACTCCACACCAACCCAGTTCAGACATGGCCATATGCAAATCAGTCTGACCCTGTACCTCATGGGAACAGTGAAGCCCGAACTGCCAAGCCATGTCTTCCCTGGACCGGAAACAAGCTTCCAAGGACCGGTTTGTGGCATTCCAGCATCTTCAGCCCGGCTTGCTTGAATCCAGTGGTGTGGAGTGCATGGGACTCACGTCTGAGCATACCCATCCCACTCGGGGTGACAAATGCAAAAACCACAGTTGATGGACAGAATGCAGAACAATGTCATTCATTCACCCCAGTACAGAGATCTGGGCCTAAATCCATAGTTTTTTTGCACTCCACACCACCCAAGTTCAGACATGGCCATATGCAAATCAGTCTGACCCTGTGCCTCATGGGAACAGTCCAGCCCGAACTGCCAAGCCATGCCTTCCCTGGACCGGAAACAAGCTTCCGAGGACCGGTTTCTGGCATTCCAGCCGTCTTCAGCCCGGCTTGCTTGAATCCAGTGGTGTGGAGTGCATGGGACTCACGTCTGAGCATACCCATCCCACTCGGGGTGACAAATGCAAAAACCACAGTTGATGAACAGAATGCAGAACAATGTCATACATTCACCCCAGTACAGAGATCTGGGCCTAAATCCATCATTTTTTTGCACTCCACACCACCCCAGTTCAGACATGGCCATATGCAAATCAGTCTGACCCCGTGCCTCATGGGAACAGTCCTGCCCGAACTGCCAAGCCATGCCTTCCCCGGACCGGAAACAAGCTTCCGAGGACCGGTTTCTGGCATTCCAGCCGTCTTCAGACCGGCTTGCTTGAATCCAGTGGTGTGGAGTGCATGGGACTCACTTCTGAGCATACCCATCCCACTCGGGGAGACAAATGCAAAAACCACAGTGTATGGACAGAATGCAGAACAATGTCATACATTCACCCCAGTTCAGAGATCTGGGCCTAAATCCATCGTTTTTTTGCACTCCACACCACTCCAGTTCAGACATGGCCATATGCAAATCAGTCTGACCCTGTGCCTCATGGGAACAGTCCAGCCCGAACTGCCAAGCCTTGCCTTCCCTGGACCGGAAACAAGCTTCCGAGTACCGGTTTCTGGCATTCCAGCCGTCTTCAGCCCGGCTTGCTTAAATCCAGTGGTGTGGAGTGCATGGGACTCATGTCTGAGCATACCCATTCCACTCGGGTGACAAATGCAAAAACCACAGTTGATGGACAGAATGCAGAACAATATCATACATTCACCCCAGTACAGAGATCTGGGCCTAAATCCATTGTTTTTTTGCACTCCACACCACCCCAGTTCAGACATGGCCATATGCTAATCAGTCTGAACCTGTGCCTCATGGGAACAGTCCAGCCCGAACTGCCAAGCCATGCCTTCCCTGGACCGGAAAGAAGCTTCCGGGGACCGGTTTCTGGCATTCCAGCCGTCTTCAGCCCGGCTTGCTTGAATCCAGTGGTGTGGAGTGCATGGGACTCACGTCTGAGCATACCCATCCCACTCGGGGTGACAAATGAAAAAACCACAGTTGATGGACAGAATGCAGAACAATGTCATTCATTCACCCCAGTACAGAGATCTTGGCCTAAATCCATCGTTTTTTTGCACTCCACACCACCCCAGTTCAGACATGGCCATATGCAAATCAGTCTGACCCTGTGCCTCATGGGAACAGTCCAGCCTGAACTGCCAAGCTATGCCTTCCCTGGACCGGAAAAAAGCTTCTGAGGACCGGTTTCTGGCATTCCAGCCGTCTTCAGCCCGGCTTGCTTGAATCCAGTGGTGTGGAGTGCATGGGACTCACGTCTGAGCATACCCATCCCACTCGGGGTGACAAATGCAAAAACCATAGTTGATGGACAGAATGCAGAACAATGTCATATATTCACCCCAGTACAGAGATCTGGGCGTAAATCCATTGTATTTTTTGCACTCCACACCACCCCAGTTCAGACATGGCCATATGCAAATCAGTCTGACCCTGTGCCTCATGGGAACAGTCCAGCCCGAACTACCAAGCCATGCCTTCCTGGACCGGAAACAAGCTTCCGAGGACCGCTTTCTGGCATTCCAGCCGTCTTAAGCCCGGCTTGCTTGAATCCAGTGGTGTGGAGTGCATGGGACTCACGTCTGAGCATACCCATCCCACTCGGGGTAACAAATTCAAAAACCACAGTTGATGGACAGAATGCAGAACAATGTCATACATTCACCCCAGTACAGAGATCTGGGCCTAAATCCATCGTTTTTTTGCACCCCACACCACCCCAGTTCAGACATGGCCATATGCAAACCAGTCTGACCCTGTGCCTCATGGGAACAGTCCAGCCCGAACTGCCAAGCCATACCTTCCCTGGACCGGAAACAAGCTTCTGAGGACCGGTTTCTGGCATTCCAGCCGTCTTCAGCCCGGCTTGCTTGAATCCAGTGGTGTGGAGTGCATGGGACTCACGTCTGATTATACCCATCCCACTCGGGGTGACAAATTCAAAAACCACAGTTGATGGACAGAATGCAGAACAATGTCATACATTCACCCCAGTACAGAGATCTGGGCCTAAATCCATTGTTTTTTTTGCACTCCACACCACCCCAGCTCAGACATGGCCATATGCAAATCAGTCTGACTCTGTGCCTCATGGGAACAGTCCAGCCCGAACTGCCAAGCCATGCCTTCCCTGGACCGGAAACAAGCTTACGAGGACCGGTTTCTGGCATTCCAGCCGTCTTCAGCCCGGCTTGCTTGAATCCAGTGGTGTGGAGTGCATGGGACTCACAACTCGGCATACCCATCCCACTCGGGGTGACAAATGCAAAAACCACAGTTGATGGACAGAATGCAGAACAATGTAATACATTCACCCCAGTACAGAGATCTGGGCCTAAATCCATCGTTTTTTTGCACTCCACACCACCCCAGTTCAGACATGGCCATATGCAAATCAGTCTGACCCTGTGCCTCATGGGAACAATCCAGCCCGAACTGCCAAGCCATGCCTTCCCTGGACCGGAAACAAGCTTCTGAGAACCGGTTTCTGGCATTCCAGCCGTCTTAAGCCCAGCTTGCTTGAATCCAGTGGTGTGGAGTGCATGGGACTCACGTCTGAGCATACCCATCCCACTCGGGGTGACAAATGCAAAAACCACAGTTGATGGACAGAATACAGAACAATGTCATACATACACCCCATTACAGAGATCTGGGCCTAAATCCATCGTTTTTTGCACTCCACACCACCCCAGTTCAGACATGGCCATATGCAAATCAGTCTGACCCTGTGCCTCATGGGAACAGTCCAGCCCGAACTGCCAAGCCATGCCTTCCCTGGACCGGAAACAAGCCTCCGAGGACCGGTTTCTGGCATTCCAGCCGTCTTCAGCCTGGCTTGCTTGAATCCAGTGGTGTGGAGTGCATGGGACTCACTTCTAAGCATACCCATCCCACTCGGGGTGACAATTGCAAAAACCACACTTGATGGACAGAATGCAGAACAATGTCATACATTCACCCCAGTACAGAGATCTGGGCCTAAATCCATAGTTTTTTTGCACTCCACACCACCCCAGTTCAGACATGGCCATATGCAAATCAGTCTGACCCCGTGCCTCATGGGAACAGTCCAGCCCGAACTGCCAAGCCATGCCTTCCCTGGACCGGAAACAAGCTTCCGAGGACAGGTTTCAGGCATTTCAGCCGTCTTCAGCCCGGCTTGCTTGAATCCAGTGGTGTGGAGTGCATGGGACTCACGTCTGAGCATACCCATCGCACTCGGGGTGACAAATTCAAAAACCACAGTTGATGGACAGAATGCAGAACAATGTCATACATTCACCCCAGTACAGAGATCTGGGCCTAAATTCATCGGTTTTTTTGCACTCCACACCACTACATTTCAGACATGGCCATATGCAAATCAGTCTGACCCTGTGCCTCATGGGAACAGTCCAGCCCGAACCACCAAGCCATGCCTTTCACTGGACCGGAAACAAACTTCCGAGGATCGGTTTCTGGCATTCCAGCTGTCTTCACCCCGGCTTGCTTGAATCCAGTGGTGTGGAGTGCATGGGACTCACGTCTGAGCATACCCATCCCACTCGGGGTGACAAATGCAAAAACCACAGTCGATGGACAGAATGCAGAACACTGTCATATATTCACCCCAGTCAAGAGATCTGGGCCTAAATCCATCGTTTTTTTTCACTCCACACCACACCACCCCAGTTCAGACATGGCCATATGCAAATCAGTCTGACCCTGTGCCTCATGGGAACAGTCCACCCCGAACTGCCAAGCCATGCCTTCCCTGGACCGGAAACAAGCTTCTGAGGACCGGTTTCTGGCATTCCAGCCATCTTCAGCCCGGCTTGCTTGAATCCAGTGGTGTGGAGTGCATGGGACTCACGTCTGAGCATACCCATCCCACTCGGGGTGAGAAATGCAAAAACCACAGTTGATGGACAGAATGCAGAACAATGTCATACATTCAACCCAGTACAGAGATCTGGGCCTAAATCCATCGTTTTTTTGCACTCTACACCACCCCAGTTCAGACATGGCCATATGCAAATCAGTCTGACCCTGTGCCTCATGGGAACAGTCCAGCCCGAACTGCCAAGCCATGCCTTCCCTGGACCGGAAACAAGCTTCCGAGAACCGGTTTCTGGCATTCCAGCCGTCTTAAGCCCAGCTTGCTTGAATCCAGTGGTGTGGAGTGCATGGGACTCACGTCTGAGCATACCCATCCCACTCGGGGTGACAAATACAAAAACCACAGTTGATGGACAGAATGCAGAGCAATGTCATACATTCACCCCAGTACAGAGATCTGGGCCTAAATCTGTCGTTTTTTTGCACTCCACACCACCCCAGTTCAGACATGGCCATATGCAAATCAGTCTGACCCTGTGTCTCATGGGAACAGTCCAGGCCGAACTGCCAAGCCATGCCTTCCCTGGACCGGAAACAAGCGTCCGAGGACCGGTTTCTGGCATTCCAGCCGTCTTCAGCCCGGCTTGCTTGAATCCAGTGGTGTGGAGTGCATGGGACTCACGTCTGAGCATACCCATCCCACTCGGGGTAACAAATTCAAAAACTACAGTTGATGAACAGAATGCAGAAGAATGTCATACATTCACCCCCGTACAGAGATCTGGGCCTAAATCCATCGTTTTTTTGCACTCCACACCACCCCAGTTCAGACATGGCCATATGCAAATCAGTCTGACCGGGGTAACAAATTCAAAAACTACAGTTGATGAACAGAATGCAGAAGAATGTCATACATTCACCCCCGTACAGAGATCTGGGCCTAAATCCATCGTTTTTTTGCACTCCACACCACCCCAGTTCAGACATGGCCATATGCAAATCAGTCTGACCCTGTGCCTCATGGGAACAGTCCAGACCGAACTGCCAAGCCATGCCTTCCCTAGACCGGAAACAAGCTTCCGAGGACCGGTTTCTGGCATTCCAGCCGTCTTCAGCCCGGCTTGCTTGAATCCAGTGGTGTTGAGTGCATGGGACTCACGTCTGAGCATACCCATCCCACTCGGGGTGACGAATTCAAAAACCACAGTTGATGGACAGAATGCAGAACAATGTCATACATTCACCCCAGTACAGAGATCTGGGCCTATCTCCATCGTTTTTTTTGCACTCCACACCACCCCAGTTCAGACATGCAAATCAGTCTGACCATGTGCCTCATGGGAACAGTCCAGGCCGAACTGCCAAGCCATGCCTTCTCTGGACGGGAAACAACCGTCCGAGGACCGGTTTCTGGCATTCCAGCCGTCTTCAGCCCGGCTTGCTTGAATCCAGTGCTGTGGAGTGCATGGGACTCACGTCTGAGCATATCCATCCCACTCGGGGTGACAAATGCAAAAACCATAGTTGATGGACAGAATGCAGAACAATGTCATATATTCACCCCAGTACAGAGATCTGGGCGTAAATCCATCGTATTTTTTGCACTCCACACCACCCCAGTTCAGACATGGCCATATGCAAATCAGTCTGACCCTGTGCCTCATGGGAACAGTCCAGCCCGAACTGCCAAGCCATGCCTTCCTGGACCGGAAACAAGCTTCCGAGGACCGCTTTCTGGTATTCCAGCCGTCTTAAGCCCGGCTTGCTTGAATCCAGTGGTGTGGAGTGCATGGGACTCACGTCTGAGCATACCCATCCCACTCGGGGTAACAAATTCAAAAACCACAGTTGATGGACAGAATGCAGAACAATGTCATACATTCACCCCAGTACAGAGATCTGGGCCTAAATCCATCGTTTTTTTGCACCCCACACCACCCCAGTTCAGACATGGCCATATGTAAACCAGTCTGACCCTGTGCCTCATGGGAACAGTCCAGCCCGAACTGCCAAGCCATGTCTTCCCTGGACCGGAAACAAGCTTCCGAGGACCAGTTTCTGGCATTCCAGCCGTCTTCAGCCCGGCTTGCTTGAATCCAGTGGTGTGGAGTGCATGGGACTCACGTCTGATTATACCCATCCCACTCGGGGTGACAAATTCAAAAACCACAGTTGATGGACAGAATGCAGAACAATGTCATACATTCACCCCAGTACAGAGATCTGGGCCTAAATCCATTGTTTTTTTTGCACTCCACACCACCCCAGCTCAGACATGGCCATATGCAAATCAGTCTGACTCTGTGCCTCATGGGAACAGTCCAGCCCGAACTGCCAAGCCATGCCTTCCCTGGACCGGAAACAAGCTTACGAGGACCGGTTTCTGGCATTCCAGCCGTCTTCAGCCCGGCTTGCTTGAATCCAGTGGTGTGGAGTGCATGGGACTCACAACTCGGCATACCCATCCCACTCGGGGTGACAAATGCAAAAACCACAGTTGATGGACAGAATGCAGAACAATGTAATACATTCACCCCAGTACAGAGATCTGGGCCTAAATCCATCGTTTTTTTGCACTCCACACCACCCCAGTTCAGACATGGCCATATGCAAATCAGTCTGACCCTGTGCCTCATGGGAACAATCCAGCCCGAACTGCCAAGCCATGCCTTCCCTGGACCGGAAACAAGCTTCTGAGAACCGGTTTCTGGCATTCCAGCCGTCTTAAGCCCAGCTTGCTTGAATCCAGTGGTGTGGAGTGCATGGGACTCACGTCTGAGCATACCCATCCCACTCGGGGTGACAAATGCAAAAACCACAGTTGATGGACAGAATACAGAACAATGTCATACATACACCCCATTACAGAGATCTGGGCCTAAATCCATCGTTTTTTGCACTCCACACCACCCCAGTTCAGACATGGCCATATGCAAATCAGTCTGACCCTGTGCCTCATGGGAACAGTCCAGCCCGAACTGCCAAGCCATGCCTTCCCTGGACCGGAAACAAGCCTCCGAGGACCGGTTTCTGGCATTCCAGCCGTCTTCAGCCTGGCTTGCTTGAATCCAGTGGTGTGGAGTGCATGGGACTCACTTCTAAGCATACCCATCCCACTCGGGGTGACAATTGCAAAAACCACACTTGATGGACAGAATGCAGAACAATGTCATACATTCACCCCAGTACAGAGATCTGGGCCTAAATCCATAGTTTTTTTGCACTCCACACCACCCCAGTTCAGACATGGCCATATGCAAATCAGTCTGACCCCGTGCCTCATGGGAACAGTCCAGCCCGAACTGCCAAGCCATGCCTTCCCTGGACCGGAAACAAGCTTCCGAGGACAGGTTTCAGGCATTTCAGCCGTCTTCAGCCCGGCTTGCTTGAATCCAGTGGTGTGGAGTGCATGGGACTCACGTCTGAGCATACCCATCGCACTCGGGGTGACAAATTCAAAAACCACAGTTGATGGACAGAATGCAGAACAATGTCATACATTCACCCCAGTACAGAGATCTGGGCCTAAATTCATCGGTTTTTTTGCACTCCACACCACTACATTTCAGACATGGCCATATGCAAATCAGTCTGACCCTGTGCCTCATGGGAACAGTCCAGCCCGAACCACCAAGCCATGCCTTTCACTGGACCGGAAACAAACTTCCGAGGATCGGTTTCTGGCATTCCAGCTGTCTTCACCCCGGCTTGCTTGAATCCAGTGGTGTGGAGTGCATGGGACTCACGTCTGAGCATACCCATCCCACTCGGGGTGACAAATGCAAAAACCACAGTCGATGGACAGAATGCAGAACACTGTCATATATTCACCCCAGTCAAGAGATCTGGGCCTAAATCCATCGTTTTTTTTCACTCCACACCACACCACCCCAGTTCAGACATGGCCATATGCAAATCAGTCTGACCCTGTGCCTCATGGGAACAGTCCACCCCGAACTGCCAAGCCATGCCTTCCCTGGACCGGAAACAAGCTTCCGAGGACCGGTTTCTGGCATTCCAGCCATCTTCAGCCCGGCTTGCTTGAATCCAGTGGTGTGGAGTGCATGGGACTCACGTCTGAGCATACCCATCCCACTCGGGGTGAGAAATGCAAAAACCACAGTTGATGGACAGAATGCAGAACAATGTCATACATTCAACCCAGTACAGAGATCTGGGCCTAAATCCATCGTTTTTTTGCACTCTACACCACCCCAGTTCAGACATGGCCATATGCAAATCAGTCTGACCCTGTGCCTCATGGGAACAGTCCAGCCCGAACTGCCAAGCCATGCCTTCCCTGGACCGGAAACAAGCTTCCGAGAACCGGTTTCTGGCATTCCAGCCGTCTTAAGCCCAGCTTGCTTGAATCCAGTGGTGTGGAGTGCATGGGACTCACGTCTGAGCATACCCATCCCACTCGGGGTGACAAATACAAAAACCACAGTTGATGGACAGAATGCAGAGCAATGTCATACATTCACCCCAGTACAGAGATCTGGGCCTAAATCTGTCGTTTTTTTGCACTCCACACCACCCCAGTTCAGACATGGCCATATGCAAATCAGTCTGACCCTGTGTCTCATGGGAACAGTCCAGGCCGAACTGCCAAGCCATGCCTTCCCTGGACCGGAAACAAGCGTCCGAGGACCGGTTTCTGGCATTCCAGCCGTCTTCAGCCCGGCTTGCTTGAATCCAGTGGTGTGGAGTGCATGGGACTCACGTCTGAGCATACCCATCCCACTCGGGGTAACAAATTCAAAAACTACAGTTGATGAACAGAATGCAGAAGAATGTCATACATTCACCCCCGTACAGAGATCTGGGCCTAAATCCATCGTTTTTTTGCACTCCACACCACCCCAGTTCAGACATGGCCATATGCAAATCAGTCTGACCCTGTGCCTCATGGGAACAGTCCAGACCGAACTGCCAAGCCATGCCTTCCCTAGACCGGAAACAAGCTTCCGAGGACCGGTTTCTGGCATTCCAGCCGTCTTCAGCCCGGCTTGCTTGAATCCAGTGGTGTTGAGTGCATGGGACTCACGTCTGAGCATACCCATCCCACTCGGGGTGACGAATTCAAAAACCACAGTTGATGGACAGAATGCAGAACAATGTCATACATTCACCCCAGTACAGAGATCTGGGCCTATCTCCATCGTTTTTTTTGCACTCCACACCACCCCAGTTCAGACATGCAAATCAGTCTGACCATGTGCCTCATGGGAACAGTCCAGGCCGAACTGCCAAGCCATGCCTTCTCTGGACGGGAAACAACCGTCCGAGGACCGGTTTCTGGCATTCCAGCCGTCTTCAGCCCGGCTTGCTTGAATCCAGTGCTGTGGAGTGCATGGGACTCACGTCTGAGCATATCCATCCCACTCGGGGTGACAAATGCAAAAACCATAGTTGATGGACAGAATGCAGAACAATGTCATATATTCACCCCAGTACAGAGATCTGGGCGTAAATCCATCGTATTTTTTGCACTCCACACCACCCCAGTTCAGACATGGCCATATGCAAATCAGTCTGACCCTGTGCCTCATGGGAACAGTCCAGCCCGAACTGCCAAGCCATGCCTTCCTGGACCGGAAACAAGCTTCCGAGGACCGCTTTCTGGTATTCCAGCCGTCTTAAGCCCGGCTTGCTTGAATCCAGTGGTGTGGAGTGCATGGGACTCACGTCTGAGCATACCCATCCCACTCGGGGTAACAAATTCAAAAACCACAGTTGATGGACAGAATGCAGAACAATGTCATACATTCACCCCAGTACAGAGATCTGGGCCTAAATCCATCGTTTTTTTGCACCCCACACCACCCCAGTTCAGACATGGCCATATGTAAACCAGTCTGACCCTGTGCCTCATGGGAACAGTCCAGCCCGAACTGCCAAGCCATGTCTTCCCTGGACCGGAAACAAGCTTCCGAGGACCAGTTTCTGGCATTCCAGCCGTCTTCAGCCCGGCTTGCTTGAATCCAGTGGTGTGGAGTGCATGGGACTCACGTCTGATTATACCCATCCCACTCGGGGTGACAAATTCAAAAACCACAGTTGATGGACAGAATGCAGAACAATGTCATACATTCACCCCAGTACAGAGATCTGGGCCTAAATCCATTGTTTTTTTTGCACTCCACACCACCCCAGCTCAGACATGGCCATATGCAAATCAGTCTGACTCTGTGCCTCATGGGAACAGTCCAGCCCGAACTGCCAAGCCATGCCTTTCCTGGACCGGAAACAAGCTTACGAGGACCGGTTTCTGGCATTCCAGCCATCTTCAGCCCGGCTTGCTTGAATCCAGTGGTGTGGAGTGCATGGGACTCACAACTCGGCATACCCATCCCACTCGGGGTGACAAATGCAAAAACCACAGTTGATGGACAGAATGCAGAACAATGTAATACATTCACCCCAGTACAGAGATCTGGGCCTAAATCAATCGTTTTTTTGCACTCCACACCACCCCAGTTCAGACATGGCCATATGCAAATCAGTCTGACCCTGTGCCTCATGGGAACAATCCAGCCCGAACTGCCAAGCCATGCCTTCCCTGGACCGGAAACAAGCTTCTGAGAACCGGTTTCTGGCATTCCAGCCGTCTTAAGCCCAGCTTGCTTGAATCCAGTGGTGTGGAGTGCATGGGACTCACGTCTGAGCATACCCATCCCACTCGGGGTGACAAATGCAAAAACCACAGTTGATGGACAGAATACAGAACAATGTCATACATACACCCCAGTACAGAGATCTGGGCCTAAATCCATCGTTTTTTTGCACTCCACACCACCCCAGTTCAGACATGGCCATATGCAAATCAGTCTGACCCTGTGCCTCATGGGAACAGTCCAGCCCGAACTGCCAAGCCATGCCTTCCCTGGACCGGAAACAAGCTTCCGAGGACCGGTTTCTGGCATTCCAGCCGTCTTCAGCCCGGCTTGCTTGAATCCAGTGGTGTGGAGTGCATGGGACTCACGTATGAGCATACCCATCCCACTCGGGGTAACAAATTCAAAAACTACAGTTGATGGATAGAATGCAGAACAATGTCATACATTCACCCCATTACAGAGATCTGGGCCTAAATCCATCGTTTTTTGCACTCCACACCACCCCAGTTCAGACATGGCCATATGCAAATCAGTCTGACCCTGTGCCTCATGGGAACAGTCCAGCCCGAACTGCCAAGCCATGCCTTCCCTGGACCGGAAACAAGCCTCCGAGGACCGGTTTCTGGCATTCCAGCCGTCTTCAGCCCGGCTTGCTTGAATCCAGTGGTGTGGAGTGCATGGGACTCACTTCTAAGCATACCCATCCCACTCGGGGTGACAATTGCAAAAACCACACTTGATGGACAGAATGCAGAACAATGTCATACATTCACCCCAGTACAGAGATCTGGGCCTAAATCCATAGTTTTTTTGCACTCCACACCACCCCAGTTCAGACATGGCCATATGCAAATCAGTCTGACCCCGTGCCTCATGGGAACAGTCCAGCCCGAACTGCCAAGCCATGCCTTCCCTGGACCGGAAACAAGCTTCCGAGGACAGGTTTCTGGCATTTCAGCCGTCTTCAGCCCGGCTTGCTTGAATCCAGTGGTGTGGAGTGCATGGGACTCACGTCTGAGCATACCCATCGCATTCGGTGTGACAAATTCAAAAACCACAGTTGATGGACAGAATGCAGAACAATGTCATACATTCACCCCAGTACAGAGATCTGGGCCTAAATCCATCGGTTTTTTTGCACTCCACACCACTACAGTTCAGACATGGCCATATGCAAATCAGTCTGACCCTGTGCCTCATGGGAACAGTCCAGCCCGAACCGCCAAGCCATGCCTTTCACTGGACCGGAAACAAACTTCCGAGGATCGGTTTCTGGCATTCCAGCCGTCTTCACCCCAGCTTGCTTGAATCCAGTGATGTGGAGTGCATGGGACTCACGTCTGAGCATACCTATCCCACTCGGGGTGACAAATGCAAAAACCACAGTCGATGGACAGAATGCAGAACACTGTCATATATTCACCCCAGTCAAGAGATCTGGGCCTAAATCCATCGTTTTTTTGCACTCCACACCACACCACCCCAGTTCAGACATGGCCATATGCAAATCAGTCTGACCCTGTGCCTCATGGGAACAGTCCACCCCGAACTGCCAAGCCATGCCTTCCCTGGACCGGAAACAAGCTTCCGAGGACCGGTTTCTGGCATTCCAGCCGTCTTCAGCCCGGCTTGCTTGAATCCAGTGGTGTGGAGTGCATGGGACTCACGTCTGAGCATACCCATCCCACTCGGGGTGAGAAATGCAAAAACCACAGTTGATGGACAGAATGCAGAACAATGTCATACATTCAACCCAGTACAGAGATCTGGGCCTAAATCCATCGTTTTTTTGCACTCTACACCACCCCAGTTCAGACATGGCCATATGCAAATCAGTCTGACCCTGTGCCTCATGGGAACAGTCCAGCCCGAACTGCCAAGCCATGCCTTCCCTGGACCGGAAACAAGCTTCCGAGAACCGGTTTCTGGCATTCCAGCCGTCTTAAGCCCAGCTTGCTTGAATCCAGTGGTGTGGAGTGCATGGGACTCACGTCTGAGCATACCCATCCCACTCGGGGTGACAAATACAAAAACCACAGTTGATGGACAGAATGCAGAGCAATGTCATACATTCACCCCAGTACAGAGATCTGGGCCTAAATCTGTCGTTTTTTTGCACTCCACACCACCCCAGTTCAGACATGGCCATATGCAAATCAGTCTGACCCTGTGCCTCATGGGAACAGTCCAGGCCGAACTGCCAAGCCATGCCTTCCCTGGACCGGAAACAAGCGTCCGAGGACCGGTTTCTGGCATTCCAGCCGTCTTCAGCCCGGCTTGCTTGAATCCAGTGGTGTGGAGTGCATGGGACTCACGTCTGAGCATACCCATCCCACTCGGGGTAACAAATTCAAAAACTACAGTTGATGAACAGAATGCAGAACAATGTCATACATTCACCCCCGTACAGAGATCTGGGCCTAAATCCATCGTTTTTTTGCACTCCACACCACCCCAGTTCAGACATGGCCATATGCAAATCAGTCTGACCCTGTGCCTCATGGGAACAGTCCAGCCCGAACTGCCAAGCCATGCCTTCCCTGGACCGGAAACAAGCTTCCGAGGACCGGTTTCTGGCATTCCAGCCGTCTTCAGCCCGGCTTGCTTGAATCCAGTGGTGTTGAGTGCATGGGACTCACGTCTGAGCATACCCATCTCACTCGGGGTGACAAATTCAAAAACCACAGTTGATGGACAGAATGCAGAACAATGTCATACATTCACCCCAGTACAGAGATCTGGGCCTATCTCCATCGGTTTTTTTGCACTCCACACCACCCCAGTTCAGACATGCAAATCAGTCTGACCATGTGCCTCATGGGAACAGTCCAGCCCGAACCGCCAAGCCATGCCTTCCCTGGACCGGAAACAAACTTCCGAGGACCGGTTTCTGGCATTCCAGCCGTCTTCACCCTGGCTTGCTTGAATCCAGTGGTGTGGAGTGCATGGGACTCACGTCTGAGCATACCCATCCCACTCGGGATGACAAATGCAAAAACCACAGTTGATGGACAGAATGCAGAACAGTGTCATACATTCACCCCAGTCAAGAGATCTGGGCCAAAATCCATCGTTTTTTTGCACTCCACACCACACAACCCCAGTTCAGACATGGCCATATGCAAATCAGTCTGACCCTGTGCCTCATGGGAACAGTCCAGCCCGAACTGCCAAGCCATGCCTTCCCTGGACCGGAAACAAGCTTCTGAGGACCAGTTTCTGGTATTCCAGCCGTCTTCAGCCCGGCTTGCTTGAATCCAGTGGTGTGGAGTGCATGGGACTCACGTCTGAGCATACCCATCCCACTCGGGGTGAGAAATGCAAAAACCACAGTTGATGGACAGAATGCACAACAATGTCATACATTCAACCCAGTACAGAGATCTGGGCCTAAATCCATCGTTTTTTTGCACTCCACACCACCCCAGTTCAGACATGGCCATATGCAAATCAGTCTGACCCTGTGCCTCATGGGAACAGTCCAGCCCGAACTGCCAAGCCATGCCTTCCCTGGACCGGAAACAAGCTTCCGAGAACCGGTTTCTGGCATTCCAGCCGTCTTCAGCCCGGCTTGCTTGAATTCCAGGTGTGGAGTGCATGGGACTCACGTCTGAGCATACCCATCCCACTCGGGGTGACAATTGCAAAAACCACAGTTGATGGACAGAATGCAGAACAATGTCATACATTCACCCCAGTACAGAGATCTGGGCCTAAATCCATTGTTTTTTTGCACTCCACACTACCCCAGTTCAGACATGGCCATATGCAAATCAGTCTGACCCTGTGCCTCATGGGAACAGTCCAGCCCGAACTGCCAAGCCATGCCTTCCCTGGACCGGAAACAAGCTTCCGAGGACCGGTTTCTGGCATTTCAGCCGTCTTCAGCCCGGCTTGCTTCAATCCAGTGGTGTGGAGTGCATGGGACTCACGTCTTAGCATACCCATCCCACTCGGGGTGACAAATTCAAAAACCACAGTTGATGGACAGAATGCAGAACAATGTCATACATTCACCCCAGTACAGAGATCTGGGCCTAAATCCATCGTTTTTTTTGCACTCCACACCACCCCAGTTCAGACATGGCCATATGCAAATCAGTCTGACCCTGTGCCTCATGGGAACAGTCCAGCCCGAACCGCCAAGCCATGCCTTCCCTGGACCGGAAACAAACTTCTTAGGACCGGTTTCTGGCATTCCAGCTGTCTTCACCCCGGCTTGCTTGAATCCAGTGGTGTGGAGTGCATGGGACTCACGTCTGAGCATACCCATCCCACTCGGGGTGATAAATGCAAAAACCACAGTCGATGGACAGAATGCAGAACAGTGTCATACATTCACCCCAGTCAAGAGATCTGGGCCTAAATCCATCGTTTTTTTGCACTCCACACCACACCACCCCAGTTCAGACATGGCCATATGCAAATCAGTCTGACCCTGTGCCTCATGGGAACAGTCGAGCCCGAACTGCCAAGCCATGCCTTCCCTGGACCGGAAACAAGCTTCCGAGGACCGGTTTCTGGCATTCCAGCCGTCTTCAGCCCGGCTTGCTTGAGTCCAGTGGTGTGGAGTGAATGGGACTCATGTCTGAGCATTCCCATCCCACTCGGGGTGACAAATGCAAAAACCACAGTTGATGGACAGAATGCAGAACAATGTCATACATTCACCCCAGTACAGAGATCTGGGCCTAAATTCATCGTTTTTTGCACTCCACACCACCCCAGTTCAGACATGGCCATATGCAAATCATTCTGACCTTGTGCCTCATGGGAACAGTCCAGACCGAACTGCCAAGTCATGCCTTCCCTGGACCGGAAACAAGCTTCCGAGGATCGGTTTCTGGCATTCCAGCCGTCTTCAGCCCGGCTTGCTTGAATCCAATGGTGTGGAGTGCATGGGACTCACGTCTGAGCATACCCATCCCACTCGGGGTGACAAATGCAAAAACCACAGTTGATGGAGAGAATGCAGAACAATGTCAAACATTCACCCCAGTACAGAGATCTGGGCCTAAATCCATCATTTTTTTGCACTCCACACCACCCCAGTTCAGACATGGCCATATGCAAATCAGTCTGACCCTGTGCCTTATGGGAACAGTCCAGCCCGAACTGCCAAGCCATGCCTTCCCTGGACCGGAAACAAGCTTCCGAGGACAGGTTTCTGGCATTCCAGCCGTTTTTAGCCCGGCTTGCTTGAATCCAGTGGTGTGGAGTGCATGGGACTCACGTCTGAGCATACCCCTCCCACTCGGGGTGACAAATGCAAAAACCACAGTTGATGGACAGAATGCAGAACAATGTCATACATTCACCCCAGTACAGCGATCTGGGCCTAAATCCATCGTTTTTTGCACTCCACACCACCCCAGTTCAGACATGGCCATATGCAAATCAGTCTGACCTTGTGCCTCATGGGAACAGTCCAGCCCGAACTGCCAAGCCATGCCTTCCCTGGACCGGAAACAAGCTTCCGAGGACCGGTTTCTGGCATTCCAGTCGTCTTCAGCTGGGCTTGCTTGAATCCAGTGGTGTGGAGTGCATGGGACTCACGTCTGAGAATACCCATCCCACTCGGGTGACAAATGCAAAAACTACAGTTGATGGACAGAATGCAGAACAATGTAATACATTCACCCCAGTACAGAGATCTGGGCCTAAATACATCGTTTTTTTGCACTCCACACCACCCCCAGTTCAGATATGGCCATATGGAAATCAGTCTGACCCTGTGCCTCATGGGAACAGTCCAGCCCGAACTGCCAAGCCATGCCTTCCCTGGACCGGAAACAAGCGTCCGAGGACCGGTTTCTGGCATTCCAGCCGTCTTCAGCCCGGCTTGCTTGAATCCAGTGGTGTGGAGTGCATGGGACTCACTTCTGAGCATACTCATCCCACTCCGGGTGACAAATGCAAAAACCACAATTGATGGACAGAATGCAGAACAATGTCATACATTCACCCCAGTACAGAGATCTGGGCCTAAATCCTAAGTTTTTTTGCACTCCACACCACCCCAGTTCAGACATGGCCATATGCAAATCAGTCTGACCCTGTGCCTCGTGGGAACAGTCCAGCCCGAACTGCCAAGCCATGCCTTCCCTGGACCGGAAACAAGCTTCCGAGGACGGGTTTCTGGCATTCCAGCCGTCTTCAGCCCGGCTTGCTTGAATCCAGTGGTGTGGAGTGCATGGGACTCACATCTGAGCATACCCATCCCACTCGGGGTGACAAATGCAAAAACCACAGTTGATGGACAGAATGCAGAACAATGTCATACATTCACCCCAGTACAGAGATCTGGGCCTAAATCCATTGTTTTTTTGCACTCCACACCACCCCAGTTCAGACATGGCCATATGCAAATCAGTCTGAACCTGTGCCTCATGGGAACAGTCCAGCCCGAACTGCCAAGCCATGTCTTCCCTGGACCGGAAACAAGCTTCCGAGGACCGGTTTCTGGCATTCCAGCCGTCTTCAGCCCGGCTTGCTTGAATTCAGTGATATGGAGTGCATGGGACTCATGTCTGAGCATACCCATTCCACTCGGGGTGACAAATGCAAAAACCACAGTTGATGGACAGAATGCAGAACAATGTCATACATTCACCCCAGTACAGAGATCTGGGCCTAAATCCATTGTTTTTTTGCACTCCACACCACCCCAGTTCAGACATGGCCATATGCAAATCAGTCTGACCCTGTGCCTCATGGGAACAGTCCAGCCCGAACTGCCAAGCCATGCCTTCCCTGGACCGGAAACAAGCTTCCGAGGACCGGTTTCTGGCATTTCAGCCGTCTTCAGCCCGGCTTGCTTCAATCCAGTGGTATGGAGTGCATGGGACTCACGTCTTAGCATACCCATCCCACTCGGGGTGACAAATTCAAAAACCACAGTTGATGGACAGAATGCAGAACAATGTCATACATTCACCCCAGTACAGAGATCTGGGCCTAAATCCATCGTTTTTTTTGCACTCCACACCACCCCAGTTCAGACATGGCCATATGCAAATCAGTCTGACCCTGTGCCTCATGGGAACAGTCCAGCCCGAACTGCCAAGCCATGCCTTCCCTGGACCGGAAACAAGCTTCCGAGGACCGGTTTCTGGCATTCTAGCCGTCTTCAGCCCGGCTTGCTTGAATCCAGTGGTGTGAAGTGCATGGGACTCACGTCTGAGCATACCCATCCCACTCGGGGTGACAAATGCAAAAACCACAGTTGATGGACAGAATGCAGAACAATGTCATACATTCACCTCAGTACAGAGATCTGGGCCTAAATCCATCGTTTTTTTGCACTCCACACCACCCCAGTTCAGACATGGCCATATGCAAATCAGTCTGACCCTGTTCCTCATGGGAACAGTCGAGCCCGAACTGCCAAGCCATGCCTTCCCTGGACCGGAAACAAGCTTCCGAGGACCGGTTTCTGGCATTCCAGCCGTCTTCAGCCCGGCTTGCTCGAGTCCAGTGGCGTGGAGTGAATGGGACTCATTTCTGAGCATTCCCATCCCACTCGGGGTGACAAATGCAAAAACCACAGTTGATGGACAGAATGCAGAACAATGTCACACATTCACCCCAGTACAGAGATCTGGGCCTAAATCCATCATTTCTTTGCACTCCACACCATCCCAGTTCAGACATGGCCATATGCAAATCAGTCTGAACCTGTGGGAACAGTCCAGCCCGAACTGCCAAGCCATGCCTTCCCTGGACCGGAAACAAGCTTCCGAGGACCGGTTTCTGGCATTCCAGCCGTCTTCAGCCCGGCTTGCTTGAATCCAGTGGTGTGGAGTGCATGGGACTCACGTCTGAGCATACCCATCCCACTCGGGGTGACAAATGCAAAAACCACAGTTGATGGACAGAATGCAGAACAATGTCATACATTCACCCCAGTACAGAGATCTGGGCCTAAATCCATCGTTTTTTTGCACTCCACACCACCCCAGTTCAGACATGGCCATATGGAAATCAGTCTGACCCTGTGCCTCATGGAAACAGTCCAGCCCGAACTGCCAAGCCATGCCTTCTCTGGACCGGAAATAAGCTTCCGAGGACCGGTTTCTGGCATTCCAGCCGCCTTCAGCCCGGCTTGCTTGAATCCAGAGGTGTGGAGTGCATGGGACTGACGTCTGAGCATACCCATCCCACTCGGGGTGACAAATGCAAAAACCACAGTTGATGGACAGAATGCAGAACAATGTCATACATTCACCCCAGTACAGAGATCTGGGCCTAAATCCATCGTTTTGTAGCACTCCACACCATCCCAGTTCAGACATGGCCATATGCAAATCAGTCTGAACCTGTGCCTCATGGGAACAGTCCAGCCCGAACTGCCAAGCCATGCCTTCCCTGGACCGGAAAAAAGCTTCCGAGGACCGGTTTCTGGCATTCCAGCTGTCTTCAGCCCGGCTTGCTTGAATCCAGTGGTGTGGAGTGCATGGGACTCACGTCTGAGCATACCCATCCCACTCGGGGTGACATTTGCAAAAACCACAGTTGGTGGACATAATGCAGAACAATGTCATACATTCACCCCAGTACAATCAATCAATCAATCAATCATAGACATTTATAGAGCGCTCTACTTACCCGGAGGGTCTCAAGGCGCTAGGGGTGGGGGTGCTACTACTGCCCGAACAGCCAGGTCTTGAGCTTCTTCCTGAAGGCGAGGTGGTCTTGGGTCAGGCGCAGGTCGGGAGGGAGGGAGTTCCAGGTCTTGGCGGCCAGGTAGGAGAAGGACCTTCCTCCTGTCGTCGCTCTTCGGATGCGGGGGACGGCGGCGAGGGCGTGACTGGCTGATCGGAGGTGTCGTTTGGGAGCGTAGAAGTTGATGCGGTTGTTGAGGTAGCTCGGGCCTTGATCGTGAAGGGCTTTGTGTGCGTGGGTGAGGAGACGGAAGGTGATTCTCTTGTTGACCGGGAGCCAGTGCAGGTCTCTTAGGTGTCCCGAGATGTGGCTGTGTCGTGGGACGTCGAGGATGAGTCTGGCTGAGGCGTTCTGGATCCGTTGGAGTCTCTTCTGGAGCTTGGCGGGGGTTCCGGCGTAGAGGGCGTTGCCGTAGTCCAGTCGGCTGGTGACGAGGGCCTGGGTGACAGTCTTCCTGGTCTCGGTGGGGATCCACCGGAAGATCTTCCGTAGCATGCGCAGGATGTTGAAGCACGACGAGGAGACGGCGTTGACTTGCTTGGTCATGGAGAGGGAGGAGTCCAGGATGAAGCCCAGGTTGCGTGCGTGGTCTGTCGGTTTGGGTGCGGTTCCCAGGGCGGGGGGCCACCAGGAGTCGTCCCAGGTGGAGGGCGAGGATCCCAGGATAAGGACTTCTGTCTTGTCTGAGTTCAGCTTCAGGCGGCTGGTCGACATCCACTCGGCTACCTCTTTCATTCCTTCGTGAAGGTTGGCTCTGGCGGCGGCGGGGTCGTTGGTGAGGGAGAGGATCAGCTGGGTATCGTCAGCGTAGGAGATGATGTTCAGGTTGTGTTGGCGTGCGATGGCCGCGAGGGGGCTCATGTAGACGTTGAAGAGGGTTGGGCTCAGCGAGGATCCTTGGGGTACGCCGCAGATGACTTCGGTGGCCTTTGACTTGTACGGTGGTAGGCGGACTCTCTGTGTCCTTCCGTCGAGGAAGGAGATGATCCATTCCAGTGCCTTCTCCTGGATTCCGACGTTGTAGAGGCGCTGCACTAGGGTGCGGTGGCAGACGGTGTCGAAGGCCGCAGAGAGGTCTAGGAGGATGAGGGCCGCTGTTTCTCTGTTGTCCATCAGGGCTCGAGTGTCATCGATGGCAGCGATGAGGGCGGTCTCGGTGCTGTGGTTGGCCCGGAAGCCAGACTGCGAGGGGTCGAGGGATCCGTTCGTCTCGAGGAAGGCGGCCAGCTGCTTGTTGACGGTCTTCTCGATGACTTTGGCCGGAAACGGGAGCAGCGAGATGGGGCGGGAATTCTTGAGTTCGGTGGGGTCCGCTGTTGGTTTCTTGAGTAGAGCGCTGAGTTCGGCGTGCTTCCAGCTCTCAGGGAAGGTGGCGGTGGTGAAGGAGGTGTTGATGATGTCCCGCAGGTGGGGTGCGATGACAGCGTCGGCCTTGTTGAAGATGTGGTGAGGGCAGGGGTCGGTCGGAGATCCGGAGTGGATGGAGTTCATCATGTGGACGGTGTCTTCGGTGCTGATCGGGGTCCAGGCGCGGAGGGTGGTGGTGGGGGGCGTTGGTTCGGTCGTGTCGGACGTGGCGTTCGTCGGTTGGGTGCTGAAGCTGTTGTGTATGTCCGCGATCTTGTTGTGGAAGTAGGAGGCGAGGGAGTTGCAGAGTTATTGCGATGGGGTGATGTCGTAGTTTCCGGCGTTGGGGTTGGAGAGCTCTGTCACGATGTTGAAGAGTTCCTTGCTGTTGTGTGCGTTGTTGTCCAGCTGGTCCTTGAATGCAGTTTTCTTGGTGGCGCGGATCAGTTGGTGGTGCTTCTGGGTGGCAAGCTTGAGGGTGGTCATGTTGTCCGGTGTTGGCTCACTTCTCCAGGCTTTCTCGAGGGCTCGGCAGTTCTTCTTGGAGCTCATGAGTTCGTCGGTGAACCATGGGGCCTTCTTGCTGCCGGGTCTGCTGGGCGGGGTCCTCAGTGGGGCGAGTTCGGGCCTAAATTCATCGTTTTTTGCACTCCACACCACCCCAGTTCAGACATGGCCATATGCAAATCATTCTGACCTTGTGCCTCATGGGAACAGTCCAGACCGAACTGCCAAGCCATGCCTTCCCTGGACCGGAAACAAGCTTCCGAGGACCGGTTTCTGGCATTCCAGCCGTCTTCAGCCCGGCTTGCTTGAATTCAATGGTGTGGAGTGCATGGGACTCACGTCTGAGCATACCCATCCCACTCGGGGTGACAAATGCAAAAACCACAGTTGATGGAGAGAATGCAGAACAATGTCAAACATTCACCCCAGTACAGAGATCTGGGCCTAAATCCATCATTTTTTTGCACTCCACACCACCCCAGTTCAGACATGGCCATATGCAAATCAGTCTGACCCTGTGCCTCATGGGAACAGTCCAGCCCGAACTGCCAAGCCATGCCTTCCCTGGACCGGAAACAAGCTTCTGAGGACAGGTTTCTGGCATTCCAGCCGTTTTTAGCCCAGCTTGCTTGAATCCAGTGGTGTGGAGTGCATGGGACTCACGTCTGAGCATACCCCTCCCACTCGGGGTGACAAATACAAAAACCACAGTTGATGGACAGAATGCAGAACAATGTCATACATTCACCCCAGTACAGCGATCTGGGCCTAAATCCATCGTTTTTTGCACTCCACACCACCCCAGTTCAGACATGGCCATATGCAAATCAGTCTGACCTTGTGCCTCATGGGAACAGTCCAGCCCGAACTGCCAAGCCATGCCTTCCCTGGACCGGAAACAAGCTTCCGAGGACCGGTTTCTGGCATTCCAGTCGTCTTCAGCTGGGCTTGCTTGAATCCAGTGGTGTGGAGTGCATGGGACTCACGTCTGAGCATACCCATCCCACTCGGGTGACAAATGCAAAAACTACAGTTGATGGACAGAATGCAGAACAATGTCATACATTCACCCCAGTACAGAGATCTGGGCCTAAATACATCGTTTTTTTGCACTCCACACCACCCCAGTTCAGACATGGCCATATGGAAATCAGTCTGACCCTGTGCCTCATGGGAACAGTCCAGCCCGAACTGCCAAGCCATGCCTTCCCTGGACCAGCAACAAGCTTCCGAGGACCGGTTTCCGGCATTCCAGCCTTCTTCAGCCCGGCTTGCTTGAATCCAGTGGTGTGGAGTGCATGGGACTCACTTCTGAGCATACTCATCCCACTCGGGGTGACAAATGCAAAAACCACAGTTGATGGACAGAATGCAGAACAATGTCATACATTCACCCCAGTACAGAGATCTGGGCCTAAATCCATAGTTTTTTTGCACTCCACACCACCCCAGTTCAGACATGGCCATATGCAAATCAGTCTAACCCTGTGCCTCATGGGAACAGTCCAGCCCGAACTGCCAAGCCATGCCTTCCCTGGACCGGAAACAAGCTTCCGAGGACGGGTTTCTGGCATTCCAGCTGTCTTCAGCCCGGCTTGCTTGAATCCAGTGGTGTGGAGTGCATGGGACTCACATCTGAGCATACCCATCCCACTCGGGGTGACAAATGCAAAAACCACAGTTGATGGACAGAATGCACAACAATGTCATACATTCACCCCAGTACAGAGATCTGGGCCTAAATCCATAGTTTTTTTGCACTCCACACCACCCCAGTTCAGACATGGCCATATGCAAATCAGTCTGACCCTGTGCCTCATGGGAACAGTCCAGCCTGAACTGCCAAGCCATGCCTTCCCTGGACCGGAAACAAGCTTCCGAGGACCGGTTTCTGGCATTCCAGCCGTCTTCAGCCCGGCTTGCTTGAATCCAGTGATATGGAGTGCATGGGACTCATGTCTGAGCATACCCATTCCACTCGGGGTGACAAATGCAAAAACCACAGTTGATGGACAGAATGCAGAACAATGTCATACATTCACCCCAGTACAGAGATCTGGGCCTAAATCCATTGTTTTTTTGCACTCCACACCACCCCAGTTCAGACATGGCCATATGCAAATCAGTCTGAACCTGTGCCTCATGGGAACAGTCCAGCCCGAACTGCCAAGCCATGCCTTCCCTGGACCGGAAACAAGCTTCCGAGGACCGGTTTCTAGCATTCCAGCCGTCTTCAGCCCGGCTTGCTTGAATCCAGTGGTGTGGAGTGCATGGGACTCACGTCTGAGCATACCCATCCCACTCGGGGTGACAAATGCAAAAACCACAGTTGATGGACAGAATGCAGAACAATGTCATACATTCACCCCAGTACAGAGATCTGGGCCTAAATCCATCGTTTTTTTGCACTCCACACCACCCCAGTTCAGACATGGCCATATGCAAATCAGTCTGACCCTGTGCCTCATGGGAACAGTCCAGCCCGAACTGCCAAGCCATGCCTTCCCTGGACCAGAAACAAGCTTCCGAGGACCAGTTTCTGGCATTCCAGCCGTCTTCAGCCCGGCTTGCTTGAATCCAGTGGTGTGGAGTGCATGGGACTCACGTCTGAGCATACCCATCCCACTCGGGGTGACAAATGCAAAAACCACAGTTGATGGACAGAATGCAGAACAATGTCATACATTCACCCCAGTACAGAGATCTGGGCCTAAATCCATCGTTTTTTTGCACTCCACACCACCCCAGCTCAGACATGGCTATATGCAAATCAGTCTGACCCTGTGCCTCATGGAAACAGTCCAGCCCGAACTGCCAAGCCATGCCTTCCCTGGACCGGAAATAAGCTTCCGATGACCGGTTTCTGGCATTCCAGCCGCCTTCAGCCCGGCTTGCTTGAATCCAGTGGTGTGGAGTGCATGGGACTCACGTCCGAGCATACCCATCCCACTCGGGGTGACAAATGCAAAAACCACAGTTGATGGACAGAAGCAGAACAATGTCATACATTCACCCCAGTACAGAGATCTGGGCCTAAATCCATCGTTTTTGTGCACTCCACACCATCCCAGTTCGGACATGGCCATATGCAAATCAGTCTGACCCTGTGCCTCATGGGAACACTCCAGCCCGAACTGCCAAGCCATGCCTTCCCTGGACCGGAAACAAGCTTCCGAGGACCGGTTTCTGGCATTCCAGCCGTCTTCAGCCCGGCTTGCTTGAATCCAGTGGTGTGGAGTGCATGGGACTCACGTCTGAGCATACCCATCCCACTCGGGGTGACAAATGCAAAAACCACAGTTGGTGGACATAATGCAGAACAATGTCATACATTCACCCCAGTACAGAGATCTGGGCCTCAATTCATAGTTTTTTGCACTCCACACCATCTCAGTTCAGACATGGCCATATGCAAATCAGTCTGACCCTGTGCCTCATGGGAACAGTCCAGACCGGACTGCCAAGCCATGCCTTCCCTGGACCGGAAACAAGCTTCCGAGGACTGGTTTCTGGCATTCCAGCCGTCTTCAGCCCGGCTTGCTTGAATCCAATGGTGTGGAGTGCATGGAACTCACGTCTGAGCATACCCATCCCACTCGGGGTGACAAATGCAAAAACCACAGTTGATGGAGAGAATGCAGAACAATGTCAAACATTCACCCCAGTACAGAGATCTGGGCCTAAATCCATCATTTTTTTGCACTCCACACCACCCCAGTTCAGACATGGCCATATGCAAATCAGTCTGACCCTGTGCCTCATGGGAACAGTCCAACCCGAACTGCCAAGCCATGCCTTCCCTGGACCGGAAACAAGCTTCCGAGGACCGGTTTCTGGCATTCCAGCCGTTTTTAGCCCGGCTTGCTTGAATACAGTGGTGTGGAGTGCATGGGACTCACGTCTGAGCATACCCATCCCACTCGGGGTGACAAATGCAAAAACCACAGTTGATGGACAGAATGCAGAACAATGTCATACATTCACCCCAGTACAGAGATCTGGGCCTAAATCCATCGTTTTTTTGCACTCCACACCACCCCAGTCCAGACATGGCCATATGCAAATCAGTCCTCATGGGAACAGTCCCCCCCCTTTTGTACCAATGTTTACTATGCAGCACAGAAAAATTAGCTAAAGCTTATTGTATTTATACAATGATTGACCCATGAAAAGGTATGTATTTAAAACATGATTTTAATGCATTGACAGATATTATATGGGTTTGAACTCAGCACCAGACACGGTACGATATATGCAAACATGAAGTATATTGTTTATGTCTATGACCACTAAAGAATTGCACTTGTCACTTTAAAAAAACAGTAGAGGGGGCAAAGTGAAGCTGTGAAGCGCGGCATGTGATCAAGGCCTTCCGGGGCTGAAACACGTAATGGCAGACTACTGTTAACAGAAAAAATCTTTTTTTGCTAGCACTCATCTGATGGTCCCTGCGGCAGTCCTTGTTGAGAATCTACAAATGGTGGGTGGAGTGCTCAAGATATATATATGTATATCTCACTGGAAAAGTAAAGGTTACAGGTTAAAGTAATGTTATAATTAGATGAATATGTCTGTGACAACATTAACATTTTGAACAAAAAAAATAAATCACCTGTTAAAGTTAACTGGTCTAACTTTAACTTGCGCCCTCACCATACATTTCGTATGACCTCACATATTACATCACTTATGACATGGTACAATTTACGACATTACTGATAACATCTCAAATTACATCATTTTTTACTTCACTGATGACATCATCCAATGCGTGTGTTTGTTTTATAGTTTAAATAGTGGAGTATAACTACCATATTACTTATCTACCTAAGTTTGTAAAGCCTGTGCCCAGCTAATGGTGTAAGTGTTTACAAAACAAAGTTGTCCCTAAAGCATCATAGGTGTGTAGAGGTATTGAAGACGTTCTAAATCTTTGTATAAAAGAGTAACTCTGTTTGCAGGTGACATTTGATGACTTGTGTTCAGAATGTTCCACACAATTTGTTTGGTTCTGCAGAAAAAAAGATTCAACAAGGCAAAGATTTAACGTAGTAGATACTAAGGAATATAAACAGCCTTGACTTATTAGACAAAACTGTCTTAGCGTGCCAATTTCTACATAACATAGAAGACTGTGTGCATCGGATACTAACCTATTTATATGTGCTTTATTTGATTTAGAAGATGGGCTCTCGTAAAGTTTTCTCCACAGTATGAAGGCTGCAGGTAGTATAATCAGTAGCACCTTCAGACCATGGTTATTGTAAGCGAATAGAGTATTTTTTGACACATGTTGCATTGAGTGTACCCTGTTCTTAGTATATATGGTTTATTACTCTGTGGCGTATTTCTCATGAGAGTTTCACTCTCTGCAAACAGTGTGGTACAGAGTAAACACAGGGAACACTATTTACAGTTCTCACTTTTCTACTCATATCTACTTCATTTCTCACTGTAGGTTCGGTGACTGAGAGGGGTTTGATGCAGATAAAAGCTGTCCATGGTAGGGCATTAATTTTGGAACAGACAATGAGTGTCTTGTGTAACTTGAGAGCTTCCCATGTATCTGTTGTTGATTGTTAATGCGACCTTGGCTACCCATGAAGTGTTAGGTATATGGTCAATGTTGCACATACATGCTTGCTACATGTTAGGGTGTTGTATTTGTGATGGAATTAATAATTCTTCATCTGAGCAATTTTGTACTTACTTACAGGTGTCTAATGTCATACTAGTTTAGAGAGTAATGTGTGCAAAAGAAGCTTGGATGATGTCATCAGTGAAATCATGAGTGATGTCAAAAATAATGTAATATGAGATGTCGCCTGTGATGTCATGGAACATGTCATGTGTGATGTAATATGTGAAGCCATAAACAGTGCATGGCTAGGGCGCAAGTTACAGTTATCTCTGTTAATAATAACTGGTTAATTTCTGTAGCTTTTTTTGTTAAAACATTAATGTTGTCAGTGTTGGACGCCACTTCAAGCTAGAAGGAGATACAAGAAGAAATACGGCATTTGAAGTCTGAAAACAATTTTCTGTGGAGGAACCCAGCTCAAGCAAAACATTATGACCTTATATTCTGCATAGAGGACTATCCTAAACATTTAACATTCCGAAGGCAAGATTATGTGCAAAAACAACCGCAGACTTTTAAACATTAGCTGGCACATAGCAGCACCTGCGTTAACTATGGACCTGTAATAGAAATGTGAGGATTTATAATCTATACTGCCCTCTTTGTGCATCAGAGGAACACCCAGCCTATAATGGGTTACTGATGAGATTTTTCTACCCATCCACTAACCTAAAAGTAGCCTATAAGAGTTGTCCTGATGAAGGGTGAAGTTAATCCATCCGACCGAAACATACGTTGACCAGGTTGCTGGGAACCCCCAAAGGACAACACCAAAGTGGATTAAAACTGTGATTTGCTCTGTCATTGGTGTATGCCAGTCAATTATTGAGGGTTTCCCCCTTTACTCTTTTGTGTGAGATTGTATAAATTGGGAAAGTGTGGTATGAAAGGTGAGATTGCTTCATGTGAGGTTAGTTGATTGGGGGTTATGTGTTTGTATTATCATGATTAACACACATATCTTTTCATGTATTTTATCTTTAAATAATATTTGTTATACTTGTCAATTGTATTAAATAACTGATTCATTGTTTATCACGATTTTGCATACACTTTTATAAATAGATATGCTATAATTGTTAAAATAAAAAAAGAAAGAAAAGATGACTAAAAATTTATATCTTTTTTGCGCACATGAGTATGGCAAGACTGATTACTGTGGAACAGCCCATTGTGAGCCCTGTGTTGGACAACAGATAAATAGATATAGGTCTGACAAGAGTATTGGTTCATGTAACTTTTCTTGGGTTCTTCCCCCTGGCTTCTGTACCTAAAAAGTATCTTTAGGGGTTACCTTTCCTAGAGGAGTCTCTGACATATGCACCTAAGCACAATGTTACTTTAACCATTGGCTATTGCAGTAAACTTCTATGCTTTAAAAAAAAAAGATCTTTTTATCTCACAAAACTATAACGTTTTTTTTAACCTTTGATTTTGTTCAGGTAATTTTAAGGCCTTTTTTCACTCAAAGTAATATTTTATTGTCATACATGAAGCCAACCTCCTGCCAGGCCTGGCCTGGGCATGCCCATTGGCAAGTCCCCCACTGGCAGCCAACCCCACACTGTGCACAGCCATTGTAGGGGGTTGGCAACAGGGTGTGGCCTGCGGCCACTACTACTTACTTACTACTTACTACTAATATGGAAACGTTGGGGCCAAACAGGCAGAGCTTGTAAGTGATTTGGTGTCTTTCCATAATCAGAAGCAATTAAAGGGGTGAACCATGGACTTTGCCCACAGACCAAGAGATGACAAGGAAGAATCCACTCATCTTGGACAGTCACTACAGAAGAGATTGTGCACCAATAAATCAACAATCCATTCACCTCCATCAAGGATTTCATATCGTTTTTCAATGTGCAATTGTAGGGAAATCAAGCTGTTCATCAGCCTGAAAAATGAAAGGAACACCGTTGCGCACTACTAACGTGGAAGGGGCGGGGTCAAACAGGCAGAGCTTGTAATCGATTTGATGCCTTTGCATACACAGCAGCAATTAAAAGAAAGTACTGTGGACTCCTCTTGCAGACCAAGAAATTACAAGAAAGATCCCACTTGTCTTGGACAATAACTATAGAGAGATTGCTCTCCAATAAATCAATGATGCATTCACCTCCTTAAAGGATTTTAGATTATTTTTCAATGTGCAGAAGGGAAAATACACTGTCCAAAAGCCTGGAAAATGTTGGGAACACTATTGCACATTACTAACGTGGAAGCGGTGGGGCCAAACAGGCTGAGCTTGTATGAGATCTGTTCCTTTTTTTTTTTTAAGAGGAGAGGGGCCTTGCGGCTCTCATCCCAGAGTCTTTATCAGGTGTTCAGGACCCCATCCTCCAGGGGTGTTGTTTTTTAAACAGAAGGGGGTTGTGCAGCCCCCTTCTCCAAACCAATTTTGGTCCAGGAGACACATCCTCCAGTCCCATATTATTTTAAGGTGAATACCTTGGTACCCACCCAGGGTACCCACCATGCACAGCTCTGGGGCTTTGGGGAAGCCGGAGGACCCTTTGGACTAGGCTGACTCCCCACATTCTGTGGGAGGCAGCATTGCTCTCACCTGGGGTGAGCAGCTATTTGTGATGCTCCCTCCGAGCGGGAGTAATATCTTTATCTGTTTCCCTGTTCGCATCAGTGTGGAAAGGGAAACAGATGACATGTCTGCACTCAGTCGATGGAAGCATCTTTAAAGCTCATGTCTGCGGGGAGCAGACTTTGTGTTTATTCCTGTTTGGCAAGAGTTTTAAAAATGTTCCCACCAGGCGGGAGTAAATATAAGTTTCCCTACCCACGCTTGTGCATTCAGGGAACCTTTTGTGCCCCAGGACACAGCAAGTGAGCTGGCCCCAAAAGATAGGTTCCCTGGTGCCATTAATGGCTAGGGGAGGGGGCCACGTTGCCCCCTCCCTTTTTTTAAAAGTAGGTGCCCTGGTGGATGGAGTCCCCAGGGCTTTTTAAATTCTTGGGGAGGCAGACGCATTGACTCCTCCCCTTTTGTGCACATTTCGGCTTTGAAGGTGGGCATCCTGGTCCAATATTAGCTCAGGGAGAGGTGCTGAGTGCCCCACTCCCCATATGGAATGCAACCTTAGGGGTGGGCTGCTCGGGCTGCCATTTTATTTAATTTTTGCGATCCCATGGGATTACCGTGGGATCACTTCAAAAATTGCCTTTTTTTACAAATGTTGCCCCAGGGAGAGGCACCTCTGTGTACCATATCTTTATTTTTGTCAATTATCAAACTTCTGGACAGGGGACTAAGTTTACAAGTGTGACTCCTGTGGAAGCAAATTGGTCCAAGGGAGATAAAGCTCCCTGGGGCAATCAGAACACTCTATTTTGGAACTGGTCATCTCTCAAAAGCCTTTTGGCCTCTAGCAACAACAACACCAACACCACCACCCTGGTCTTCAACCTCGCCAACCTCGGACTCAAAGAGCTCATCACGACTCCCACCCACTCCGCCGGACACACGCTTGATCCCATCTTCTCCGCAAGCCCCCACGTGTCCTTCAGCCACACCACTGAACTCCACTGGACGATCATACCTGCGTCCTCTTCACCTTCAAGAAGCCCACCATGCACCACCGCACCCAACAGATCCCCCACCGCTGCTAGAGCGAAATCACCCAAGACCAGCTACACACCGCCCTCACCCATAGCCCACGCACAGACCCCACTGACCCCGACACCGCCTCCAGCAACCTCAGATGCTGGATCGAAGACTGCCCCAACACCCTTGCCCTGATGAAGAATCAATCCAACAGCCGCACCAAAAAGACTGCCGGCTGGTTCACCGTGGACCTTCAGACCTCCAAGCAAAACTGCTGATAAGAAATGGCGCCACAAATAAACACCAGAGAACCAAGCAGCCCACAAGTACGCCATACGCCAACATCATCACCTCATCAGATCGGCCAAAAAGAACTCCTTCAAGGACCACCTCAAAAACAATGCATACAACAGCAGAGAGCTCTTCAACATTGTGAAGGAACTCTCCAACCCCAGTGCCAGCACCAATGACATCCCACCTTTGCAAGACCTGTGCGACTCCCTAGCCTCCCTTTTTCACCGCAAAATCGCAGACATCCACGACAGCTTCGACAACCAGGCCTCCACTACAGCCCGCAACACCTCAAACTCCATGCCCACCAACCATGGTGACCCCCTCCTCACCTGGGCCAACATCAACAACGACGACACCATCAAAATCATGAGCACCATCCACTCCGGCTCCTTGTCAAACCCGTACCCCCACCAAATCTTCAACAAAGCCAGCACCACCATCGAACCCCACCTCCGCAAAGCCATCAAAATCTCCTTCAAGACCACGATCTTCCCGGATAGCTGGAAGCATGCCGAGATCAACGCCCTGCTCAAGAAGCCCAAAGCAGACCCCAGGGCCCTCAAGAACTTCCGGCCCATCTCCCTGCTCCCGTTCCCGGCGAAGGTCATCGAGAAAACTGTCAGCACACAGCGGACCCGCTACCTCGAGGAGAATAACATTCTGGACCCGCCCCAGTCCGGGTTCCGCAGCAACTACAGCACCGAAACGGCCCTCATCGCCGCCACTGATATCATCAGGGCCCTGCTGGAGAATGGCGAGACCGTGGACCTCATCCTCCTGGACCTGTCAGCTGCCTTCAACACTGTCTGCCACCGCCCCCCACGCACCCGCCTCCATGACGCAGGAATCCAAGGCAAAGCACTGGACTGGACCACCTCCGTCCTCTCCGGCAGAACACAGAGTGTCCACCTCCCTCCTTTCCGATCCGAAGCCACCAAGATCATCTGCGGCGTACCCCATGGATCCTCCCTCAGCCCGACGCTGTTCAACATATACATGGCCCCACTCGCCTACGTCGCCAGACTGCACGACCTCAACATCATCTCCTGCGCCGACAACACACAACTGATCCTCTCACTCACCAACAACCCCACCACCTCCAAAACCAACCTCCACGAAGATATGAAAGCCGTCGCCGAATGGATGAAGAACAGCCATCGGAAGCTGAACTCGGACAAGACGGACGTCCTCATCCTCAGCTGCACGCCTTTGGCCTAGGATGACTCCTGGTGGCTGACCGCCCTGGGAGCAGCTCCAACACCCACTGACCACGCACTCAGCCTGGGATTTATCCTCAACTCTACACTCTTTATGACCAAGCAAGTCAACACCATTTCGTCCTCCTGTTTTAACATCCTCCGCATGCTCCGAAAGATCTACAAGTGGATCCCCACCGACACTAGAAGAACGGTCACCCAGGCCCTTGTCAGCAGCAGACTAGACTACAGAAAGGCCCTCTACGCGGGAGCCCCAGCCAAACTGCTGAAACAACTGCAATGCATACAGAACGCCTCTGCCCGCCTGATCCTCGACATCCCTTGCCACAGCCACATGACACCCCACCTGAGAGATCTGCACTGGCTTCCCGTTAACAAGAGGATCACCTTCAAGCTCCTCACCCACGCACACAAAACGCTCCACAACACCGGTCCAGCATACCTCAACAAATAGCTCACCTTCTACACCCCGAACCGCCAGCTCCGCAACACCGACCTCGCCCTTACCACCGTCTCCTGCATTAGGAGAGCGACCACCGGCGGCAGATCATTCTCCTACCTCGCTGCCAAGTCCCCAACCTCCTATGGCAGACCAAAGACCTACTAACCTTCAGGAGGCTACTCAAGACCTGGCTGTTCAAGCAGTAGCAGTACCCCCCAGCACCTTGAGACCCTACCGGGTGAGTAGCGCGCTTTACAAATGTCTTGATTGATTGATTGATTGATTGATTGATTGATTGATCTAGTGGACACAACCATCCTGAAATACAAATATTTTTTACCTTTAATTTCTATATTACTACTTAACAGATTTACACCAACTCAAAAAAAGCACAATCTGTGGCCCAATATCTAGCTCCCTGCCAATTGGTGTAATTACATTCAGCAGTTTTTGCTGAAGCCATTTTTAAAGAAATCTATGGAAAGTGCATGACGATTTTGTATTTTGGGTCCCGTTCTTTTCTCAACCCCCGATTGACGGATCAGCCCAAAGCTCTTCTTGCCCACACTAGGCAATAAAGAGCACTTTTGTAGAACGTTTATGGAGATTTGTCAAATGGTGCTAAAGTTATTAGCAACAAAAAATGTACATTTCCTAAGAGAACTCTCACATATATATTAGGATCAAAAAATCCTTCTCCGGAACTGGACCACCCAGGGGGCTAAAAAAAAGATGCGGATGCTGAGGTAAAACACCTAGGCAAATACGCTATTGCCAGATCTTATGGTGAGGGTGAACGCCCTGGAGCGGTTCTGGCCAACATGGCCAAACAACGCAGACAGAATGCAGCGAGGTCAACCCTGTGCTCCCCTCTAACTGGAGAGGAGATAGACGAGTCTGCTGTGGCGGCCCGTTTTCGCGACTACTATGCTACACTATACGCCTCAAGGGGTCCGATGCCGGAGGAACGCATCATGGATTATCTGACACATATCCAATTACCTTGGCTCACCAATGCTCAACGTGAGTTTCTGGCGCATCTATTTGAGAGGGAAGAGATAGTCTGGGCGTTGTCATCTATGAGGGCGTGTAGCGCGCCGGGTAGCGACGGTTTTCCTGCCTCGTTCTATAAGACATTCTCCGAGCTGTTGCTCCCCAAGCTGCTAAAGCTCGTTGAACAGGTCGCAGACAACGGGCGGATGCCCCCAACAATGCGAGAAGCGGTCAGTATAGCTCTCTTAAAACCGGGGAAATCTCCGGAGGACTGTGCCTCCTATCGCCCGTTATCTCTTATTAACGTGGATGCCAAGATTTTTGCAAAAATAATCGCGAATCGTATTAGTCCACTGATACCGACCCTTGTGGCCCCCGAACAGGCGGGATTTGATACCAGCCGTACATTGCCCTATAATTTGCGAACAGTATTTGCGGCTTTCCAGCATACGAGACAGGAAGCACCAGCAGTTGCGGTATTTCTGGATATGGAGAAGGCGTTTGATTCTGTCAAATGGCTTTTCCTACGGGCGGTGCTGCGGCGCATGGGTGTTAGGAACTATTTATACAATTGCTAAATACACTATACACATCACCTACAGCACATGTCCGCTTAGGATCGTTCACGTCGGAGCCCTTTGTTATTGGAAGAGGCACCAGACAGGGTTGCCCCCTATCCCCTCTTCTTTACGCCCTGGTGGCAGAGCCCCTCGCGTGCACCTTAAGGGAGTACCATGGACACCGAGGTATCCGTTTCCCTGGTTACAACCTGATAGTATCCACATATGCAGACGACACCCTACTTTATGTACGCGACCCGGACTCGAATTTATCGAGAATATAGTGGGAGGTAGTCTTGTTCGGGTCACTATCTGGGATCAAGGTGAACTGGAACAAAACTGTGATGTTCCCTCTTACCCCGGACCCTAACAGAGTAGATTCCGATTACCCGATACAATGGTCCATGGACGCTGTCAGATACTTGGGAATAAGGCTCCACACGGATGCAGAGGTGGTCCTAAGAGAAAATTACGGCGTTGCGGTCTCCAAATTGGAAGACGACATGGAGAAATGGATCGGCCTTCCTCTCTCCTTAATGAGCCGCATCTCGCTGTTGAAAATGATCATACTCCCCCGCTTCTTGTTTCTGTTCAGTAATGTCCCCATGGTGTTATCTAGCACATTTTTTAAACAGCTGCATACCCTGATATTACGGCTGGTCTGGGCCGGTAAACAACCCAGGATAGCCTTGTATATCCTAATCCGGCCTTATGAGGATGGAGGATTACAGGCTCCTGATCTGGAACTATATTATCGGGCCGCTCAGGGAGCTCACGCGTATGGTTGATGCACGGTCCCTCTAACGCCCCCCACATATTTATCGAGGGGATAGCAGCTGATCCAACTCCATTACCGGCACTTATGCTCGTCCCAGAGACAGGCGCACGGGCCTACTTGATTCCCTTAACGCGGTCACACACGCTTGGCATCACCTTATGGACAATCAAGCCTGTTCGCTACTGTATGCGCCAGGAGCCAAGCTGGAATGGTGCTCATGGTTGGGCCCATGCAGAGACAAAGGCATTATATCGGCACTGGCAAAATTAAAATTAACCACCATGGGGGATCTTTTTCTTAATGGCAAGGCTTGAACGTGGGAAGAGGTAATCACAGGAGATGATCCAAGCGCCCATCCTCTTGCTAGGTTTCCACTCCACAGGGTACGGCTTCCCCTGAGAGGGCTGCTCGGAGACGACATGGAGGAGCCACCATCAGTACAGACATATGACTATGTCATCACGGCTAAATCTCCGGGGCGTCTAATATCACGTCTTTATCGTGACACTTTAAAGGAGAAAACGACACATTACGCTAAACCCAGGCTAGCCTGGCAGATGGATCTGGAAATAGAACTGCCGGAGGACACATGGGAATATTGCTGTGCCAACGTTAGGAAGGTCTCCCTCAATGGCCAACACCGGCTACTAAATTTTAAATTCCTTAATAGTGTGTAGTACTCCCCAGAGCGCCTGCACAGATATGGATTACGAGATAGCCCCAACTGTGAACGTTGCAGGGTGCAATCTGCTGATTCTTACACCTTGCCTGGCTGTGCCCTAAGATAGCAGACTTTTGGCGTGAGGTCTACTTAGAGGTGAACAGGGTCACTGAATTGTCATTATCCCCTGACCCGCTGCTTGCACTACTGGGATACTCCAAGGATATCGCGCCAGAATTTCGTCGCCTTGTTGATATAGGTTTCCTGGTGGCGAGGCACTAACCTGGATGAGAGGGCCCTTTCCCACACTAAACAGATGGACCAGGGACATGATATATTGCTGTACGCAAACAGGGTTGTACAGAGAATTGCTACCCCCTCGCAATCGACCAAAGAACAACCGGGCGCTTTATCTGGAGAAGAGGCCTGTGGTAGATGTACCGACACTGACGTCATAAGTTCTGGCTCGAGGGCTAATGAACGAGAGGGGTACACAACACAAGCAACTAGCATACTGACGCAGCGGTTGTCGCAGAGCGACAGGGTGACGACAGCACTTGGTGACCCACACTGCGGGACGTGAGGATGTACTATCTGTGATTGACTGCACTTATGTCAGGGTGGCTGAAGGGGGTACTGAACGGGGACGGGAAGGCAGAAGAGATATGTATAGACAATGTATATATTCATTTCATGTGAAGAATTGACCTGCGGGGGATTCCCATGCATGTTGAGAGTGGGACACGGTTTATGGTCAAGAATAATATGCAAAACCTGCAATGTATAACTGCTTCACTCGGATGTGTCTGTCGAAGTTACTGCCAACTTGTTTGTAATCCACTTGTTTTTTTTTTACTTTTATGATATGCCAAAAATAAAATAATTAAAAACATTTTTTTTTAAAAACTCTTCAGGCTTCCCACAGGGATTGAAGAACCTCACCACTCCCCTGCCCAGCAGTGTGTCTCTTTAACTCTCTTTCTTCTCATTGAGGCATGCAGAAGGCAGCATGTGCTCACCCAAATGCACTGTGCTGCGGAGAACAGAGGTGGTCTCTAGCGGTTCATGTCACCCTCCAAGCGCCACACCCATCCAAGGACCACCACCCATCCTCCAGATCATCAATACTCTTTAGACTTTCTGTACATGAGAGGGGGTTCAAAACATTCTGTCCAATCCCGCAGGAGCCTGTGGCCATTATGGGGCTCTCACCTGAAAGTGGACTCCAGGTATGAAAAATACCTTCTGCGGCCTCATACTCCGCTCCGAGGCTTCAACAGTCTCCGATCCCCTAAATGGTCTCCACACCCCCCATGCAACAGGCTCTATTGAGGTGGTGTTGGGAAGACTGCTTTCATTCTGGGGACACCTGAGCCAAGTCACTGCCCCATCAGGCCGCTAGCGGCTGGACGCCTCTTTCAATGCTGCAGCTCTCATCTCTCGGACAGTTCACAAGTCTTAAAATGGCTACCACAGCCTCCCAGAGCACAGCCCCAACCAAGGTGCCACAAGCAGAGCTGCTTTTGTTCTGGGGTCACCTGAGCTCAGCCGTCAGGTCTCTAGGGACTGGTTGACACTTCTGACACTCTTATGTCTCAGACAGGAGCCCCTGTCTGGCTGATCACAATGCACACTTCCAGGGCTCAGTGCTGTCCATGGCACACTCACTGCCACTGTCTTCAGCCCACAGTTTTGGCCAGCAGCACTGATATTAGCAGCATTAAGAGCGAAGGGGGTATCATTGCAAATGTAGTCTTGTCCCTTTCCTGCTGCTGGCAATTGCCAGCGGTGGCAAAGCCCGGATTATCATTGGATTATCGGCTAAATATGTTTAGGAAGCTGGAGCTTCCATAGAGAGCAGCTGCCACGTTTGGCTGCAAGCCCAACCCCATCATTTAATTTACTTTAAGTCCCTAGCAAGTGTACTACATGTGCCCTGGGCATGTAAATTAGAAGATACTTGTGGGCCTGCAGCATTACTTGTACCACTCACTTAAGTAGCTCTCTTACAATGTCTCAGGCCTGCCATTGCAGATCTTGAGTGTGCAGTTTACACTGCTATGTCTACCTGGCGAAATTGACCCTTTTGCCAGGCACAGACCTCGCTTTTTCATACATATAACTAACCCCTGAGACAATTCAGAGGGCAATCTACTTAAAAGGTAGGCAATGTAATGTTTAGTTTTGCATGTCCTGTTACTGAAAAACACTCATATTAATTTTTCACTACTGCAAGTCCCATCTCACCCATAAAATAGCCTAGGAATTACCTTATTACATTTTATAAGTATCATTCCAAATTGTGAAGAGAGGGACTTTTCAATTTTGATGTCTCTGGAATCACAATTTAATATCTAAACTAATGGTGAAGTTGGATTTTAAATTGCAATTCTGAAAATGCACTTATAGAAAATTGGCATTTTCTTACTTTATCTATTTGGTGCCGGCTGCCGGTCTCTGATCACATGTATGGGGTGGGTCACAGTTAGGTTTTGTGTATTCCCTCTAGACTGCCACACACAATAGGAGCTTAGATGTGACATGCTAAGATATCCTGGCAGGATGGGAGAAAGAAGCTGGACCCAGCTTCTCTTATATATGAATAGGCTGTGCCCTGTCTGGAGCCAGGGCAGGAATATATGACCTCTGTGCACTTCAAAGGCCAGTCTTTGAATTCTCCTCCACTTTAAGGGCACAACTGGACATAAGTACTGGACTTCTGACACCACCACTTCAGTGCACTTCTGGAAATCTGAAGACTCTGCCGAGAAGAAAGTCTGCTGTGCTGTTGAAAGGACTGCAACTCTGCTGGACTGCTGTTTTGCTGACCTGCTGCCTGATGTCCTCTTGCCTACGTGAGTAGACCGGACCTGCATCACTTAAATACAGAGTGATTACAAGAGCTAGCTTGCTGACCTACTGATTGAAAGTCTCAGGGACATAAAAGACTTCCAACTAACCTACTTCTGCACCTAGACTCTGCCATCTGTGAATCTTCCCTGCCAAGTGGTGCCACCCCAGTCCTGGACCCTGAGAAGAGGGCCTAAGATGTATTTACAAAAAGAACAGTTGATGGACAGAATACAGAACAATGTCATACATTTACCCCAGTACAGAGATCTGGGCCTAAATCCATTGTTTTTTGCTCACCTTGCCATTCCAGTTTGGACCCAGCCATATGCAAATCAGTCTTGACCCTGTGCCCAATGGGAACAGTCCAGCCCGAACTGCCAGGCCACATGCTCCATGGACTGGAAACAAGCATCCTAGGACCACTTTCGGGCTTTCAGCCCTCATCAGCCAGGATAGCTTTGAATCCAGAGGCATGGAGAGCACGGGACCCACGTCTGAGCATACCCGTCCCACTTGGGGTGACAAATGCAAAAAGAACAGTTGATGGACAGAATGCAGAACAATGTCAAACATTCACCCCAGTACAGAGATCTGGGCATAAATCTATCTTTTTTTTGCTCACATGACATTCCAATTTGGACCCTGGCATATGCAAATCAGTCTTGACCCTGTGCCCAATAGGAACAGTCCAGCCCAAACTGCCAGGGCAGGTCCTCCCTGGACTGGAAACAAGCATCCTAGGAATAGTTTCGAGCGTTCAGCCTTCATCAGCCAGGATAGCTTTACTCCAGGAGCATGGAGAGCACGGGACTCACGTTTGGGCATACCCGTCCCACTCAGGGTGACAAATGCAAAAAGAACAGTTGATGGACAGAATGCAGAACAATGTCATACATTCACCCCAGTACAGAAATCTGGGCCTAAATCCATTGTTGTTTGGCTCACCATGCCATTCCAGTTTGGACCCAACCATATGCAAATCAGTCTTGACCCTGTGCCCAATGGGAACAGTCCAGCTCGAACTGCCAGGCCAGGTCCTTCCTGGACTGAAAACAAGCATCCTAGGACCGGTTTCAGGCTTTCAGCCCTCCTCAGCCAGGATAGCTTGACTCCAGGGGCATGGAGAGCAGCTTGTTTCTGGTCCAGGGAGGACCTGTTCGGGTTGGACTGTCCCCATGAGCACAGGGTCAAGACTGATTTGCATGTGGCCAGGTCTAAACTGGGGTGGTATGGTGAGCAAAAGAATGATGGATTTAACCCCGATCTCTTGACTGGGGGTGAATGTTTTGATTTGATCTGCATTCCATCCATCAGTTGTGTCTTTTGTTTTCTCAACCTAAGTGCGCCGGGTATGCCCAGACGTGGTTCCCGGGCTCACTGTGTCACTGGATTAAAGCTATCCTGGCCGAAGAGTGGGGAAACCACAAAAACGGTCCTAGGATGCTTGTTTAAGGTCCAGGGAGGACCCGGCTTGGCAGTTTGGGCTGGACTGTTCCCATGAGGCAAAGGGTCAGGACTGATTTGCATATGGCCAGGTCTAAACTGGGGTGGCATGGTGAGCCTAAGAATGATGGATTTAACCCAAATCTCTTGACTGGGGGTGAATGTTTTGATTTGTTCTGCATTTCGTCCATCAATTGTGTCTTTTGCTAAGATGTATTTATAGTGCAACCGGCGCATCCTCTGCTGAGTGATGCATCCCTGAGCAAAACAGACTATTCTCCTCAGCTAAATAGTGCATCTTCAAGCACAAACAACACATCACCACTGTCGTGTAGTTTTGACTGCTCTGTGCTAAGCTACCAGAAGGTTAGCACAGGTTAATTTAGAGTTTGCCTGTCTTTTACCCTGACTGAGATTGTAAATGCTGCTTGACCAGGGCTCACACCCCAGTCAACCAAAGCCGAATTTCTAACAGGATCTATTATTGATCTTACTGTTTATGTCACCTATTAAACCTGATATTTTACCCCCTTTTCTGCTAGACCTGTGCTAAGCCTTTTTTTTGGCTATTTGGGGTAGTTTGCGCTTAGACCCCTGTAACTTTTTGACCACATTAGGTATCCATGCCAAATGTGTGTCCTTTTCTTCCAGCATCACAGGGATTTTGAAGGTACACAGGGTTTGTGGACTTCCCTGGAGGGGACAGAGAAAATAGCCAAAATTCAGCAACATATTGTTGTTGTTTTTTAAATGGGAAAAGAGGGCTATAGATGAAAAAAAATTTCCCTGCAAATGGTATCAACAAAGCGGTTGTGGTGCTGAAATCACCATCATCCCAGCTTTCAAGTACAAGCAGACTTTTGTCAGAAAACCAATATTTTATACACAGTTTTGGCATTTTTGTGGGGCACAGCCTATTTGTGCTATTTTTGGCGCTTTCAGCCTCCTTCCAGTTAATGGTAAAAATGGGTATGAAAGCAATGATGGATCCTCGAAAGTTATACATTTCTTAAAAATTAGACAACATTTTGATTTCAGCAAGGAGTTATTTGCTAGATCCTTCAATGTTTTTCGTGTAGACACTAACAGTTGAAAATAGAAGACATTGTAAATGAGTTAAAAAAAAAAACATTTGTGCCAATGTTTTCACCTGTAACTTTCAGAAACAGTAACGATTTGCACATCTCCGAAATTGTGGGTACCCATACCAGCACGTAAATTATAGGTCATTTTTCAAAGTGACTTCTTTTTTACACAGTGTCTTACATTCGGAAGGCAGAAATGCATTGAAAGTCAATAGGTAATACCAGTTGCTCCACAATTTTGTGTTCCCTAAGTCGCCCAATAAAAATGATACCTCACTTGTGTGGGTAAGTGTAGTGGCCGTGACAGGAAACAACCCAAAACGCAATGTGGGCACGCCACATTTTCACAGTGAAAACTGACCATTTTTTGCAAAGTGCCTAGCTGCAGATTTTGAACCCTAGCTCTGCTGGCAGCTAGAGAAACCTAGCTAACCTATACATTTTTGCAAACTAAACACCCAGGGAAATCCAGGATGGGGTGACTTGTCTGGCTCTCACCAGATTCTGTTACACAGAATCCATTGCAAACCTCACAATTTGCAAAAAAAACACATTTTCTTCACATATCTGTGGTGGACAGTTCTGGAATCCATGTGGATCCACAAAATTCCACCTACTACGCATTCTCTAAAGTCTTCTAAGAGAAATGGTACCTCACTTGTGTGGGTAGGCCTAGAGCCCGCAACAGAAAACGGCCCAAAACCCAACGTGGACACACCACATTTTTACAATGAAACTGACCTTTTTTTTTTTTTAAAGTGCCTAGCTGTAGATTTTGAACACTAGCTCTGCCGGAACCTAGGGAAACATAGCAAACCTATAAATTTCTGAAAACTAGACACCCAGGGGAATTCAGGATAGGGTGACTTGTCTGGCTCTCATCAGGTTCTGTCACCCAGAATCCCTTGCAAACCTTAACATTTGTCCAAAAAAACAAATTTTCCTCAAATTTCTATGGTGGAAAGTTTTGGAATCTGCGTGGATCCACAATATTCCATCCACCCCGCATTCCCCAAAGTCTTCCGAAATAAATGGTACCTCACTAGTGTGGGTAGAACTAGTGCCCGTGACAGGAAACAGCCCAAAACACAACGTGGACACACCTCATTTTCACAGTGAAAACTGACACTTTTTTTGCAAAGTGCCTAGCTGTAGATTTTTTAACCCTAGCTCTCCTGGCACCTAGGGGAAACCTAGCAAACCTATACATTTTTGGAAACTACACACCCAGGGGAATCCAGGATAGGATGAAAAACAAAAGAAAAACACATTTTCCTCAAATTTCTTAGTGGGAAAGTTCAGGAATCTGCGTGAATCCACAAATTTCCTACCACCCATCATTCTCCAGATCTGATAAAAATGGTACCTCACTTGCGTGGGTGGGTCAAGTACCCGTGACAGGCTAGGGCCCAAAACGTATTGAGTAGACTTCAAATTGACCTATCACAAAACATCCTGGTTTTGCAAGGGAGTCACCTGGGTTTTTGGCCCCAGGTTTGGTGGCCACCATGGGAAACTTCCGAAACCACACTTTTCTGAAAACTAAACACCCAGAGGAGTCCAGTGAGGTATGGCTTGCATGGTTCGCCCAACGTTTTCCTATCCAGAGTCCCCTGCAAACCTCACATTTAGCTGAAAAAATCAATTTTTTCTCAGATTTCTGTGTGGGAAAGTTCTGAAATCTATGTGGATTCACAAATTTCCTATCACTCAGCATTCCCCCAGGTCTCCCAATAAAAATGGTACCTCATTCACGTGGTTGGGACAAGTACCCGCGACAGGCTAGGGCCCAAAACATATTGAGTAGACTTCAAAATGACGTATCAAAAAACAACCTTGCTTTACAAGGGGGTTCACCTGGGTTTTTGGCCCCGGGCTCGGCGGCCATCTTGGGAAACCTACCAAACCCACACATTTCTGGACACTAGACACCCGGGGGAGTCTAGAAAAGTATGGCTTATGTGGGTCCCCCAACATTTTCCTATCCAAAATTCCCTGCAAACCTCAAATTTAGCTGAAAAGAAATCACTTTTTTCCCAAATTTCTAAGTGGGAAACTTCTGGAATCTGGGTGGACTCACACATTTCCTACCACCCAGCATTACCTCAGATCTCCCTATAAAAATGGTACCTCACTCGTGTGGGTGGGTCTAGTACCCGGGACAGGCTAAGGTCCAAAACATATTGAGGAGTCCTCAAAATTACCTATCACAAAACAACCTGGTTTTGCAAGGGGGTCACTTGGGTTTTTGGCCCCAGGCTTGGTGGCCACCTAGGGAAACTACCAAACCCACACAGTTCTAAAAACTAGACATCCGGGGGAGTCCAGCGAAGTGTCTCTTGCATGGGTCGCCAAACGTTTTCCTACCCAGTGTCCCCTGCAAAACTCAAATTTAGCTGAAAAAATTTCTTTTTTTCTCAAATTTCTGTGTGGGAAAGTTCTGAAATCTATGTGGTTCCACAAATTTCCTACCACCCAGCATTCCCCCAGGCCTCCCTATAAAAATAGTACCTCACTCGCGTGGGTGGATCAAGGACCCGCGACAGGCAAGGGCCCAAAACATATTGAGGAGACTTCAAATTGACCTATCACAAAACAACCTGGTTTTGCAAGGGGGTCACCTGGGTTTTTGACCCCGGGCTCGGCGGCCACCTTGGGAAACTACCAAACCCACACATTTCTAAATACTTAGCACCCGGGTGAGTCCAGCGAGATATGGCTTGTGTGAATCCCCCAACGTTTTCCTACCCAGAATCCCCTGCAAACCTCAAATTTAGCTGAATAGAACCACATTTTCCACATATTTTTGGGTGGAATTACCGTGTCGGCACAAATGTCCTACCCCACAGCGTTCCCCTCAGTCTCCTGAGTAAAATGATACCTAGGGAAATGTTGGGGAATCTACACAAGCATACTCATTGGACTCCCCAGGGTGTCTAGTTTTCAGAGATGTGTGGGTTTGGTAGGTTTACCAAGATGGCCGCCAAACCGGGGCCAAAAAGTCAGGTGACCCCCCATTGCAAAACCAGGTCCTTTCAAAATAGTTAATTTTGATGTCTCTACAATACGTTTTGGGCCCTTCCTTGCCACGGGTACTTGCCCCACTCACACAAGTGAGGTACCATTTCTATTGGGATACTTGGAGAAATGCTGGGTGGTAGGAAATTTGGTATTTCTTTCTGAAGTGTCAAAATGTTTGCACAATAATGCAAGGAAAATATGGCAATTACATTTTGAGGTTTGCAGAACATTGTGGGTAAGATACCTTGTTGGGATCCACAAGAGAGACATCACCATGTACTCCCATGAGTGTTTAGTTTACGACAATATCTACAGTTGGTAGTTTTTTCTTAGATCGAATGTAAACCTTGGCAGAGAGACAAAAACAACATATTACTGCACAGCCATATATTCCTCAAGCACACATACATACTGGTTGAATTTGGCACAAGGGCGAGTGAGGGTTCACTATATAAAATGTTATTAGCAAGAGATTTCACAAAAATTAAATGCACTGTCAATAATTGAAAGGACAGAAAACTGAACCAGTGGCTCACAGCTCGTGAGCTGTAAAGCCACGTCAAGGCCCCAACTGCTTAGCAAGCCATTCACACACCTTTCATACGTGATACACACAAGACCATTCACACTATCAGGCATGAAACCAACACATTACAAAATTCACAAAAAAGGGACAAGGTACACCCTGCTTGAGAAAGACAAAAAAGCTAATATTACTGCCTAACCATCTATTCCTCAAGCACACATACATACCAGTTGGATTTGGCATGAGAGTGAGTGATGGTTCAATATATACAATTGTATTAACAAGAGATTTCACAAGAATGAAATGCACTTCTAATAATTGAATGGATGAGAAACTGAACCATTGACTCACAGCTCATGAGCTGTAAAGCCACAACAAGGCACCGACCTCTTTAGAGGCCAGTCATACCTTTCATAAGTGTGACACATACAAAACCAGTCACACCGCAAGCCACGGGCCCATCACATTACAACACCCACACCAGCAGACACCACCATTCAAGGGCCCATCACTTTCACACACCCACATTCCTGACACAGCAATGACACCAGCTGATGGATTGCATAGACTGGCGTGTGGCTAGCAGTATGTGTAGTGACCAGCAGCAACTCACTACTCACACACCCCCAGCCAAGCACCAGTCCACGCACACCACCAGCCAAGCACCAGTCCATGCACATCGCCAGCCGAGCACCAGTCCATGAGACCGCCTGCCAAGTACCAGTCCATGCACACCACCAGCCAAGCACCAGTCCACACACACCATCAGTCAAGCGCCAGCCTACACACACCGCCACCACATTTAATTGCAAATAGATACAAATCTACTAACACAAAATCTGAAACTAAATACATTGCACAAATGCCAACCTTGAAACTGAACAAAAAATATAAATCAATACAGGCCAGGCAGCACAATTTACCACTCATGGATGCTCCCCAAAATTATTTTGCATGTGGTGCATTCTAAAACAAGCAGGCACACACAGTGCAGGGGTAGAAGGACACTCGGGGCAGTACATACAAGTCTCCTTCCGCACACTTCTTCGCCAACAGACTCCACATCTCCTAATGGAAAGGTCTTTTGAAGGCGTGGGAGGAATGTGATCAGGAAAGTGGCGAACCTTTACTCTAGCCACATCCTCCACCACTCCAACTCTAGGAACACTTGCCTGTTCCACTACAACAAGGCTGCCTTTTGCAGACTCCTGAGGCTTATCAAAAT